>NW_005187575.1:335679-340058 GCF_000239375.1 Pundamilia nyererei | reverse complement strand
ATCTCATATCGCCCAGCTCTACAACAACATCAATGAAATAAAAAGGAAGAAGTCTAGCTCCTATAATGTTAATGTTTTATTTGCCATAGCTGTTCGCTGCTAGCTTATTGATAACTTTACACACAGCTATTGTTCCTAGCGGGTAATTGCTAATAGTTAAGTAGCTAACATTAAAGTGTGGGCTGGCCAGATTAACACTTTTAACTGCTTAATACATCACTACTGTTGAAATGTGAAACTTTACTATGGTCTCTAGTTGCCAAGAAGCATTGAATTGGTTTTGGCATCCCATGGGGCCTCAACACTTTAGTATGATACCTGTCTGCTGCTTATCTACTAATGTCTATAGAAAGAAATGTAATCTTCTAGTGCTTCCTTTGTGTATTAGTTTGTGGTGCTAAACAAAAGTTTGTATAAAAGTATTGTTCCTAAGTACCTTCATCACAGGATCTCTCGAGGTCAATAGGTTGAAAACTATAGTGGCTGGAAAAAATTGGTGAAATTGAGATTTATTAATGCTTTCCCGAAATATTATGCAAATGCTAAGTTTCTAGCTTTTGAGTGTGAAACACTGGAATTATCTGACACTGTTTTTTGTTTTGTTTTGGGGGTTTTTGTACAATGAGTGATACCAGCCATAATTAAACCCGGTTTTGACATTTACCAAGAAGCGGCGTTACCCAAAGATAAATGCTGCTTGACATTTAACTGTGAAATGAGTAATGATTTGGTATAAAATACTTCTCTTGTCGTTAAATATGGAACATTTTGCATCCAGAAAGTGTATTTCTTTATCTTAAATATAGCTTTTGTAGTCGCCCCCCCCCGTGAAGTTACAGCAGTTGTTTCTTCACGTTCAAGGCAAGGCAAATTTATTTGTATAGCACAATTCAACAACAAGGTGATTCAAAGTTTACAGAGACATTAGAAACAAAAACAAATAAAAAGCATGATCACACATTGATTCCTGTTGTATCCTCTTTTTAAAGAAAAAAATTAAATTATCTGATAAGAAAAAAACCATTTTCTTCTATGTGATCACATCTCTGCAATGCTCAGCCTCTTTGTCTAAACAAATGGCAAAGAGCAAACTCCAGCTCCATGTTAAACTATGATGTCATTGCTGCTGTTGTGATTTGTTGTTTTTCACCAAAACCCCCCCACAAGAGGCTGCTTGGGCCTAATGCATGCATCCATGCGCCTTAATATGTTTCTGTTGCAGGTTTATTTTTAGTTACAAATGTGAGTGCGCTTACATGGTGACAACTGAGTGCTGCAGAGTTGGAGACTAAACAAAGTGTTGACGATTCTTTTTAAAATCTTTTTTATTTATTTAGGGTTTTTTTTTTTTGTTTGTTTGTTTTTTTTGTAGCGTGGAGTTATTTGAGTTGCTCGGTGAATGAATCATTACAGCCTGTTTGTGTTTAAATGTGCTAGTGTATGACTGTGTATGCATGTCTGTAAGCATTTAAAGGAGTAACAATGAAGAAAGGCGAGCATATCATGTAATTAGCCACCTGTAATTACTGTTGATGATGATGATCTGGTGTCCTGCTCAGTGATATTGGCCCAGGAATATTTTTAATGGCCTGTGGAGGAAGGACCCCCCCAAGCTTTTAGTTTGGTAATATAAAAAAAATATAATTGTACATTATTATATTATTTTTTTAATATTATTACACTACAATTAAGCAATATAGTTTATTGATTTATATTGATCTAAATCTGTAAAATGTTACTACAGTCTTGATCTGGCCTAGTACACCCCATACCCCCCTTTAGACTCACCCCTGCTTGCTAGAAAGTGAGATGATATCCACCAGCCTTCAGCAAGCGGACTAATTTCAACACTGTTTTATTTTAAATTCTGTAGCTTTACTGTTGTACTTCCTGTGTAAAACAGCAGGGAGTGGAAGCTGATACAACGGTCTTTCTTTCTTCACGTTGGAGTTGTTGATCAGGCGCTTTTCCCCAGTAAATTTCGGGTTTGCTTTTAGTTACATGACTAGTGTTGAAGTTGATTAAAGGTAGAAAACAATATTAATGCCTACTTGAAGTTATAGACCGTCAGTACTTTTCTCATCTTGTGCATTTTCCATGGTTATACCTCTCTGACCTGTCTTCCCCGTGATGTTTGTGTAATTTATGTATGGTCGGAAGGGTAAGATAGCGCTGGCACGGCTGGCAGCTTTAACCCAATTTCCCTCGGGATGAATAAAGTATTATCAATCAATCAATCAATCAAAAGTGTTTGCTGAGCTCTGAATGCTTCACTTGGTGTGTGTCTGTGTGTGTGTGTGTCAGACAAGTTGTGTGCTTACTTTACCATCCTGTGAAATTTGTGAGCTTCTGCCATGGACATCATTGTCTGAGGGGGAAAAAGTACTGAGACTACAAAATAGGAGTTTGGTATGATCTGTCCAAAATTCTTCCACGGTGGCATACAGTTCGATCATAGCGCAAAGGAGTATCTGGTATAAACATAGCTTTGGATCCATTAGAGGGAGTGGGTGTCAAAAGATCATGTTGGTAACATAGCTAATTTTTTGCAATTTATAGAACAAAGTATATTTACTAAAGAAACACACAGGTAGCTGGAAATAATTGTTAAAATATGGACACCTGTGCACATATTTTTGGCATATGTTTCATCAGAGCATGTGAAAAGGGTTGACTGTGCAGGAGTGTTTGAGACAGTGTTAGTCAACAGTACGTGTCATTGCTCTGGCCAGCTGCATGCCCACGGTGTGCTCAACTGTGTGATTTGCCAACAGGAGGCCACGCTAGCCTGATGATCCACGACAGCTCATGAATGTGCTTTTCTACGCTCTGCACTGCCGACCTTTCACTTGTCCTCTCCCTCTCCTTCTTCTGAGATTATGCTTATGCCATTTCAGCTCTGCTGGTCAGCATGCAATGAGGAGTGACAGTGATGATGGTAGATGAGGTGAAGCAAATGTGACGCAGAAGCATTTTTGCCCCTGTTGGTTTAATTGCTTCACAGTGCAGGATCAGTTGGATGTTTCTGATCATTGTTTGGAGGATTAAAGGCCCTTTTGGACCTTGGAAATAAGTTTTATAGGTTAAGCATAGCTGTCACTGAGATGTGATGTGTTTATTCTTTAACTATGTTTTGCATCTATTCGAATGATGTTAATATACAGTGTTGTCAATATGATCAATCAGTCCAGTGCTCTAAAAGGTCGGAGTTATGGTGAAAACGGAACAGGACAATTTAACTTAAAGTTAACGGCTGGCCTGCTGCCTTTATTAGTATGAACAGGTTTTCCAGCAGTGAGCCAACATGCACTGTCTGAGGACCTTGTGATCTGCTGATTTAAATCCAATGATCAGTCAGACTTGTACATGTGGTTATAAGCAGCACTGAGGTATAATTTGTCCTGCAGCCAACCTAACAGCTACAACAAAATGAAGTGTTGTATGAGCTCAAACAGTATGTCCTTAAATGGACTGATTCTTATATAGCACTTTTCTACTCTCCCGGAGTACTCAAAGCGCTCTATACAACATGCCACAATCACCCAATCACACCCATTCACACAAGCACTTTTTCTTAGCTGTTAAGTGCACCCTATCTAACATTCATACACATTCAGACTCCAATGGATGCATCGGAGAGCAACTTGGGGTTAGTACACTGCCTAAGGATACTTGACACGTAGACTGGCTCCTCCAGTCTGTCAGCAGAGTCGAAGTGATGTAATCAGACTGTTGGTGTCTTCCAATTCCCTTCAATTGATCTTATCTCTTTTCACATCTCACACATATTTAACCCTGTTGGTTCAGTTTTGTTGTCTTTGAAGTCTTTCTGTATATCTTTCTCTCGTCCATCCATCCATTATGTTTTCTTCTTTTTTTCCCCTTTTTTTTAAAAAATGTGGGCAGATTTTTAATCAGATATGCACAGATCTGTACAACTCTCATTCTCTCCATTTGTGTTCTTAAGAGAAATAATTTTTCCACTGTGTTCTAGTTCTGGCATGGGATCTCATCCCAGTAGGACATGCCATAAAAACCTCCTAGGAGGTGCCCAGGAGGCACACTAGTCAGATTCCCCAACCACCTTCGTGGGCTTCCTTTGCTACAGATCTAGTGAAATGAACAATGTTGTGTGATGTTTTTGAAATTGGTAATACAAAATTATAAAGCTTTTGATTAGCAAGTAAGCATTAATCAGGTTGGAGTTGGATAGCGTTGCTTTATTTGTGTGGAGTTTTTTTTAGGAGCATGCAGAGACTGTGAAGAAAATAAAGTTGTGTTAGCATGTTGATTTAGTCCAGGTTCAGGACTGATGGATTGTAAAGAACTAGGGCTGCCACAAACGATTATTTTGATAGTCGACTAGTCACCGATTATTT
>NW_005187575.1:326720-333499 GCF_000239375.1 Pundamilia nyererei | reverse complement strand
GATCTCAATTTCAGTGAAAATAATCGTGATTATCATTTTTGCCATAATCGAGCAGCCCTATCCTCCAGCACAACTGATGCTCTAAAGGAGCTGTGGATGTGGCTTGAGGCACCAAGTAGCAGGCTAGCTAGAAATCAATAATAAAACAGCAGTAGTGAATTTCCCTCTTCTCACATTTTCTCTCTGTGTAATTTGGCTGTCCTGACACCACAGAAATCCAGCAGAGTCAGACTGGAAAGAGATTAGAAATGAACGGATGGGTAAACTTGTAATTTTGTTCATTCTTCAGTAAGGAATAAACAAACCAAGGCACACATACTGATGATGGCTGAAGGGATTATTATTACTCCCCTGTGGTTGCTAACTCCTTGAACCCTCTGCTAGGACAGTATATGGATTTATCATACACACACCTTTTGTGTGATGCTCTGGGGACCTCCTAATGGGGGGTGGGGGTGTGTGTGTGTGTGTTCTCCTGTTGACTGTTTTGTGTAACCTGTCTGTGTGTTAATCCTTTTCCTACAGGCAGATTGACTATTTTCAGCAGATAATAGCATGACCTACATGCATAAAAGAACCCATACTGATTGTAGTTATGGTATTGCTTTATATTAAAGTATTAACTCCTCATCACTGTCAGAATTTTTACGGAATTAAAGTTGCTGACAGACTGTTTGTCAGTAAGTCAACTTAAATACTACTCCATGAACTAAGATCCTCTTCAGCTCCTTTTTATAGCCAATCGCATACAATTGCTTAAAGCTCAGAAAAAGCTCATCTATTGCTTTTAATTTTGAGTACTGTTGAAGGGGTTGCTCAATAAAAGTAATGAATTACTTTCCTTGTTTACTTTTGTAGTTAGCACGACACTAATAGTCTCTTGGATTAGCGCACACTCAGCTTGAACGTCACTGTGTGCCTGTGCACTGTGTGTATCATTACGTATAAAGATGCTAGCATGATGTTTTCATAGGTTTTTTGGAAAGGTTTGATGTGGTGGATCATTGCACAGATTGACCTTACTGCTACAGTTTTTTTTTTTTTTTTTTTTTTTTTTAATAGTAGTAATCAGCACTGTTAAAATTTGAAGATCACTCTGATTGCTGTCCTGTCTCCCACAAGATGAAGTCAAGCATGTACATAAAAAGACTCTCTGCACACTGGAATGTGCATCCCTTTAAATTTGACTGCTGGTCACATGCAGACACTCCCGGCTCCGGTTGCCTAGGTAACCCTCTAATGTATTTACTACTACTTGGCATGCAGCTACAATTAATGATATCGCACACTCTGACTGGTGGTTTCCTCAAACACTTTGGTGGCCGCGGTTATTTCACCCATCGTTTCATGGAGTCGTAAAATTCCTTTCACTTTATATCACAACTTTAATATGCCCTGTCACTGCAAATCACTTCCACTGTGGAGACAGTTTTTTTTTCTATCTGCAAATCATGCAGATAATTGAAACATTGGAGATCAATTAACTTCAAATTTATGGAGTGCAATTAGTCACTAATAACAATCCTTCCACTGGGATGATTATTAGTAACTAATGCTTTATAGCACAGTTGGAGATAAATGTAATATGATGATAGTAGTGCTTTACTTTGTAATTTAGTGATGCACTGGTCCAAAATTTGGACTTGATATGAGATAATCCTGACCAAAAAGCATGACTGGTGACAGTGGACTGATTTGTTCAGTTAAACTAAATGTTATTTATATTGTGCAATCTTTGTTGATTGGTTGACACGAAGGGGAAAAGAAGGGGAAAGAGAGATAAGACATCTCCTTATGCTCTCTCTATTGTTGAAGTGTAAGTGGTGGATTGTTGCAAAACTATTTGGAATGCACTACATACTTTAGTTTTTCTAAAGTTTTAGATTTTAACTGAAGTTTTGGCTCACTTGTAATTTTCTTATTGCACAATTAATTATTAAAAGTAATATTTGTCAATGCTTCTGTGTTTAATGTTTGTTGCCTGTTATATTAACTTTTTCAAAATATATAAACTCGCATTCCCAAGTCTTGGATTACTGCCCCCTAGCCCAAATGGTTCTGTCATTAGAAGTGGTCGTCCAGGCAACACAAGAATACCGCCAAATTGACGCTCTTTGTTTGGCCCGTTGTGGCCTCACTACATCTTGAATGAACAGAAAGGGGGAAATAATAGTCACAGTTCCATGAAGATGGAGAGAAGGCAAAAGACAGGCGAGGGAGGAGCATAAGAACGTGACTTCTGAGACAGGTCATCCACATCTCAGCTAGGCCTCATTTGGCTTCCATAATGAAACGACCCCAGACAAACCTCTCCATCTTTGTTTCCCTGCACAATGCCTGTGCAGCAGGAGAGAATCATCTGACACATGAACTCCCAGCAGTCAGCTGTGTTCAACGGGCTGTACTGACACACACAGGGATAGTTTATCTGTCTACTGTGCTTCCAAGCACTGCAATATTAGCCAGCATTATTACGTATTGCATATCTGAGCTCATGAGATGGACAGTGTTCTCCTTTTCTTGCTTTGAGGGTAATTGTTGCCATGACCTTAATGGAGATTTATTTGATCTATTTGGCTAGACGTCTGTTGCACCTTCCAGAAAGTCTTAGTGCTGCTTTTAAGGACACGTTCTTGGACATAGTCAGGGCTACACTTTTTAGAAATCAAAGAGATACAAACAACATGTACAAAGGAACTTTTGGAGAGTAATGGGTAGGGCTGCACGATTAGTCGTTAGAAAATCGCGATCTCGATTCATACTTATGTGCGATCTCATTTCCAAATGACAACGATTTAAAAAAAAAGAAAAAGAAAAAAAAAGATGACGATTGTACCGCATTTTGATCCGGGACGTAATCTGCATGAAAACAAGCGCTCACTTATCCTACTCAACAAATGACAAGGGCGGAGCCTTATACCACGTGATACAGAAGCTGTGCCGTGTGATGCTAAAATTAGCAGGGAAAAAAACAACGGAGAACACGTCAGGGATGACGAGAAAGTGACAGGAGAAAATCCGTCCCGGTCAGCCACCCAAACATCAATAACGGGAACTTATACAGCGCTTCCCTATACCCGTCGAACTCCCGCAGGCACAAAGACATTACGGAGGCTATTACTTATCACCTGACCAAAGATATGGCTCCATCAACACTGTGCAAAACGAGGGATTTAGGAAAATGATCAACACCCTAGACAAACGCTACACAGTGCTGTCCTGAAACTATTTTTCTATTGTTGCACTACCTGCTCTATACACGCAGTGTCGAGCAACGGTGGAGACGGAATTACAAGCAGTACAACATTTTGCGGCAACCACAAAACGTGAGACATTTGTTGTTTTTATGTTTATTTATTATTTTTATGTTCAGTCTCAACTGTTACGAAGTTGATGTGCAGTTAATAAGTGCAATAAATATTTATACTGGAAAAGAAAATCGTAAGAGAATCGTGATCTCAATTCTAAGCCAAAAAATCGTGATTCTCATTTTATACAAAATCGTGCAGCCGTAGTAATGGGGCTTTATTACATGTATACAACACGCATGCATATTTCAAGTAAATGTCCTCAAAGATGAGCATATTAAATTTTGGGCACTAGGGTTGCAGGTTGTTCCTCATGAATTCCTTTCTTTTGTTTTGAAAATCACTACAAAGATGACACAACCTGGCTGATTTCATGTACCTCCTGCCACATGACCCACTAAACATATTAGTGGCTTATGGTTGAACTGACTGTCTCAGGTATAAGTGTGTAGCATTGTATATGTACTTTAATTCACTTTGGGTCCTTTTTGTGTGGTTGTGGTGACAAGCTAATAAAGCTTCTGAATCAGGCTGGGCGATTAATTCAAAATGAATCAAAACTAACACTCAAAGTCTCTAACTGACCTAATCTTGTTAATGTAGGTTATTTTATTATTTGTTTTAAAAGGCTGTTAACACTCCCTGAAGTTTGTTTAAATGGGAGATGGTCCAATGTACTGAGGGGATTGTCATTTTACTCTGCGCCTTCCACTCTGACATGGAAGCATCATGGAGAAAAAAACATAACACTAAGCCAACTGCACAAGTGAGAAGCACATTGACGGTGGCTTTGGCAGATTTATGTGCTATCTGCTGGCAGATTGAACAAAGTCAATTTTCACTTATTATACTAATGTTATTAGGAATAACTATGGTCGCGTGCCTTATATTAAATGGAGTTTTTCGCTGGCAATCTTTAAAAGTCATTAATTTGTCAAAGGGTGTTCATTCTTCCACCAATCAGCTGGTGTTGCTCTCAAAGGAGACCCACGTGGTTATAGAGAACATTGTGTGCAGCACAGAGCAATCAACCTGCTGAGATCTTCAAATTCTCCTCCTTGTAGCAGCTACACCTCATCTTTTAAACGAAGCTCTTATTAAAATTTCAGAGGCCTCTGATGTAACTCATTTTCTGCTCGCTGACAGCTCAGTCGCACAGCTGCCGTTTGAAAGCAGCCTGCTTATCACCTGTTGACATTTGAGAACACACACAAAGAGTCGGGGTTGTACTTGAACTATGTGAAAAGTAATTAGAATAGTTAAAGACCTTGAGGTTCTATTATTTATTATTTTTATTTATTTATTTATTTTTGGTATAGCTGCTTTTTGGGAGGTAGCTGGAACTGGTTATTTTCCTGCACGCTGGTCAGTGTGTCTGGGGCAATGGCTCAAGGATTTCAGACAATGATCTTCACAGTTGACATTAGTTAGATCATAGGTGTCAAACTCTGGCCCACGGGCCAAATTTGGCCCGCAGCCTAATTACATTTGGCCCGCGAAGCCATACCAAATTACTATTAGAGCTGGCCTACTGGTATTATACAGCTAATATATATATTGTTTAGTATTAAGCTTTGCTTGTTCCATATTCAGTTTTTCAGCAAAATGTGTTTGAGTCCATAAGAAAAGATTCATTCTTATATCTGGAGGAATAAATATATTTCAATAAATATTAACGTTAGCCCGCGACTTTGTTCCAGTTTTCAATTTTGGCCCACTGTGTATTTGAGTTTGACACCCCTGAGTTAGATGATACCAGATTACTGCTTTCTCCACTGTTAGAAGTAAGAATTCAGTCACAGGGTTTGGTTGGAATGATTTGTTTTGCTGACTTGTGGCTGGATTTTTATGCTCCAGTTTCCAGGTTTTAATACTTTAATGTGGTTAATGCACGCATACGTGCATGCTCTTAGTATGAGTGTGTTTGTTGTTTCTACACACCTTGGCTATTGGCCTATTATGTGACAAATCAGCAGGAGGCATGGCTAAGATGACAGCCAGGTGAGGTGGACTAGGCTTCATTCTGTTTTACCACAGCCGTGTCAGGGGCTCTCTGGCCTGCTCTTCTCTGCAAATCCTGACCTGTGCTGTATTTCAAGAAAAACTGTCGTGTGTGTGTGTGTGTGTGTGTGTGTGTGTGTGTGTGTGTGTGTGTGTGTGTGTGTGTGGTGTTTTTTTCTTTTTTCTTTATTTATTTAGTTTCACCCTCCAGTGAACGCAGTGGTCCCTGCATGTGTGGGTTTTTTTGTTTTCTGGGTGACTGTGTGGACTTGTCCATGGACCATCGATGCACCAACTATGCATGTTCCTCGGGCAGTGGACTGCAAAGTATTATAACAGGAACAGCTACTCTACTGTCAACACCTGATACTTCTGCTGAGCTCAGAGTTAGCTACAGGGTGTTCAGTTTCAGGGGCACTTCAGTGGGCATGGCCCATCATTTCTTTTGTAAGAATTCAGCATCAGCTGAAGGTTGATCTCACACAAGTTCTCCTCCAGCGGTACTGTACACACTGAAATTAGTGAGGTAAATCCAATTTAGATAAGATGTGCTACGCAGTTAAATACCATTAACAAAGTACAGCTTGAATGACAGCTTTCCTTTAACAGTACACTCTGCTAATTGCACATGTCAAAATGGATTTATTAGCCAGACAGTACTGTTGAGACTGAAACCGTTTATTAATGTCAGGCAGTAGAGGATCTTAGTACAAAAAAAGACCTCTTAAGTGACATCACCAGCTCTTTGAGAGTACAAATGTGTAAGACACAGAGTGAAATACAAATAGTGGAACACAAATATGGGTGTTTACAGGTAAGGCAGTGATCTAGTGAAAGTACATTAGAATAACATTCTGAGCTGCTGAGGGACTTTTCTTTTGCCCGGCACAGCCAATGGTATTTTGACATAGGCTCTTATCACAGAAAATGTGATAAGAGCTTGTAGGAAATAAGATTATGATCCTGACACAGACGGCTATATGCACGGCCTTACCTTCATTAACTGGAATCATTGAAGTGAACCTCTTCACCATGTTTGTGCAGTTTGGAGTATTTTTATTGGAATTTTCTGACAAAATGGAGCTTGCTCTGTGGTGGGTTTTTTCCTTTCAGGGTTACTTGGCGCCGCCGCCGCCACCACTACCACTGCTGCTACTACTAATACTGCAGTAACACGCAAACACTAATGTTGAGGCTTTGAAAGAGTCCAGTACATAAAATAATTGGAAAACAAATGAAATAAAACTGCACCCAAAGCAGTAAATGATCTACTCTGGAATAATGTATTTGGTACAGGGTTGTAGATTCCCGCTCTGCTTTTAGGTTAAATCTGATACTTTTTTTGTTGTTGTTGCCATGGTTTTTACCCCTCTGCCATTAAAGGGTCATGGGTATTGTCGACACCCCATTGGGCGTGTGGACGTTGTGGACATGCAAGTTTGTGAATGCAACAACTCAAGAACATGGCGA
>NW_005187575.1:322779-324838 GCF_000239375.1 Pundamilia nyererei | reverse complement strand
GAAATATAAATAAATATATACACAATAACAGCAGCTGTACAAGTATTAACTGGAAATGAAGAATATAATGTCCAGTGTTGTGCAATCTTGGATCTTGATACCTTAGGTGCATCTATTATGAGGCTGGCGGGTCGTGCTGATGGCTGCCAGCATTTTTACATGTGGAAGAGCTGCCGGAGCCCCACCTATAGTAATAGTGGAGCGCTGGAGTATCTCTAGGAGCAGACGGCGGCTCTATTGGTCACGAATTATTTTGGAGCTTGTCGGGTTGTTGTTTTTTATTTTTTTTATTATTATTATTTTATTTCATTTATCCTTCCTAGCTGTTAAGGCACTGCTATGCTGGCTAACATTTAGAGTTAGCATTCTTGGTATTACCCAGTATGTCATTAGGTTCTGTATTTTTATAAAAATTGAAGTAATTAGTGCAACAATTGTCTTTCTGTGTTATGTTTGCCCCCTTAAATAGATGAGAAAAATACCAAAACAGCTGGAACTGCACAGAATCCTAGTTCCATGTATTGTTTTCCTCTTGTCTGTGATGACATTAACAGATAAATTGTTGCTAAGCTGCTGGTTAATAATGCTTTTTAAAACATCTCAAATGTTTACTTTTATTACTGGATTTTATACCCAAGGAACCAAATGACCTTAATTAGATGAATGCAGTGGAATTTATTTTTTTTCAGCTTGTTTGCTGGGTCATGCCTGTGCAGATCACATTTCCATTGCTGCTGTATTATCAGTGTAAGTACTATATCCACACATGTAACCTCAGGCAGCAGATGTCACTGGTAGTAAAAACTGGAAGAGGCTTATGTGGCAGCCTGTAATGCCCCAGCCGTTCTAATGCCCAGTACCCTACCCTGCCAGCCATCATGTGGGTGTGTGTGTTTCTGACTGTGTGTGTATTAGGTGTGGAGGCTGGTTGCTGACCCAGTCCAGGCTAGATGCTCTTCCTCTCACACTCACTGTGGGCCCTTTCTGTGTGTGAAAGTCTGCCAACTGTTAAAACATGTTTCCTTTGTGTGTGGACAACAGCACATGCAAAAAGCTGAAGCACTCTGAGACATCGGGGGAGCCTGTATGGTGGGATGCTGTGGGTGAAGAAAGCTGAGCGTCTTGATAGAAATGTGTGTGAGATGAGTAAAAACAGGTGGCTGCTCTGTTTGTCCATCTGCACCCTCTTCCATAGCAGCTGTCTGTCCTTTCCCCTCACCCACTCTGTGTGCATGTGATTTCTACTAGGGTCAGGGGTCACAAACTACAGTGTACAATTCAGCCAGTCTACACTAGTAACACTAATAAATATACTTTATCTTTGTTTGCGAGGCTGCTGGTATGAAGTGATGTGGTTTTGTGTTTTAATGTATATGTGGGCATTTTGAAATTGAGAACATATTTCATGTAGAGCTGCTATGTGGGATTGTAAGGTTTTCATCTTGGTATTTTAGTCAGTTGAAATGAAAAGTTCTAGAGAAATGCTAGAGTCTGAAGATCTTCTGTGTGACGTTAGACAGGGTAACGGAGCTCAGAGTCCAAAAGATGTGGGGAACAAGTCCTGGAAGGAATTGGGTCCGGCAGAAGTGTGATTTCACATAAACACAAAGCACAGTCAAATGGGTTAAAGATTATGTTGAACCCCCGTTAATACGATTGAAGAAGGCCCCCAGATTTGGGCAAATTTAAAGTGAGTGTCAGCCAGACGAAAACTAACCTCTTCAACATACGAACATGCGATCACATAGCCACATAGCCAAACCCTAAACAAGGGATGGTGATTTCCAGGCTCTAAGAAGTCTTTTAGCCACAATCATGCCAAACTTTAAGGCTTTCTGAAGATGATGTCAAAGTGCCAGTGAGGTTACGGAGCAGCCTATGACTGAAAGTATACTATGTGGCTTTAATTTTAAGTCATAAATCTGGTTAGATAGATATAGCTTGTTAGGGAAAATATTCTAAAACACTTCTTCAGTAAAGACTCAGAGAAGAGAAACACACAGAGTTCTTGCTAGCAAGGGCAGCTCCCTACTGAGAGACTCGCACTAAGAAACTGCCC
>NW_005187575.1:313289-322712 GCF_000239375.1 Pundamilia nyererei | reverse complement strand
ACATCCTTGGTCATAAAGAGGGTAGTCTCCCCCACCCTAGATGGCACGGTGAGGAAGTCCAGCAGTTAAAGCACTTAGACTAAAACAGACATAGCTACGTTAAAACAATAAAACAAGGTACGACCTCTCCCATGCTCCCAGGATGTGGGGGTGAACCAAGCCTGCTAAAAATCACACATCCTGTCACTACCAAATAACTACAAACAGCATCCTACCATAAGCAAACGTATATCACTAAAAGATTATACTGACTACTAAATACAGTTTTCCATTGACATAGATCGCTTGCTCTCTTGCTTCCCAGAAACTCCTGAGTGTTGGGCATGATCAAAAAAGGTGACCAAGGGTTCTTTCCACCTCTTTGCATTTATCACACAATGAGGAAATGGATGGAAAAATACTGGCTCCATTTCAGAGAAATGCAAACGATGAAGGACTTTGAACTGGCATTAACAGAGCACTCTTTAATCTTCTTCAACACATAGGCCCATAAATCATCTGAAATATCTACTTCTATGTCAGGTTAATGGAGATGCACTACTTCAAAAACAAGCTGATTGACGTAAACCTTTTCACTGGGTAAACTGTTGTTGTTCAGTGTAGGGATAGTTGAGTGTTTGGGTCAGGACACAAGGACAACAAATATGCTGTCCTTGTGTCCTGACAAGAATAATTTAATCATTTCTTGTTAAATCAATTAAAATACTTTGGGAATACTACCAATGAGTGCTCGTCTAATCTCAGATATAATGATTAAATGTGACTTTATGTATGTAAACAGCAACATAGGAGATTGTCTATGATTTATCACAATTAATTTTTGTATTATGAGAAACAGGTTTTTATGTAATTGCCAGTTTGACCCATCTGTGACCGTGGCAGACTTTAGTAGCAGGTTTTAGAAGCAGTGTTGGTACTAAATTCTTGACGATCTCCTTTTGCAGTAATAAAGAAATGACAGAAGTAAGATAACTTGACCTTTATTGGATGAAATGGATGTATACAAAGTGTAATTCAACTTGCAGTTGAGAAGGTGATAGATCACATCCCATGTTACTGGAATACTAAATATTTATTAATCACAATACTGTTGTATTCTGAGTGATGTGTTCTAATAACATTGTATTGTGTATTCCCACCTAACATTTCTGATAGTGTGTTTCAGAGAAATTAATTAAACTGAAAAATTTAACATAGAATGTAAAATGAAGTTTCTTGTAAACTGTAGAATATCAATGAAGGGTTTAGTTTAGAAATAATCTTTTTAATTTTAATGTCATCTCACTAATGCAGTTATTTTCAAGAGTAAAACGGTATTTATTGTTTAAAAACCATATTTACTCTTTAAATAAATCTGTTTACATGTTTGTGAATGTCCTTAAACTTCCACAAAGTCAGTCTGATAATCTGTGTGCATATGAGAGAGAGAGCGAGGGAGAGAGAGAGGGGGAGACCTAAAGCAGTGTCTGTCCTACATCCTACACTGTGTGAGCCAAGTCTGCTCTTATCAGCTCAAGATAAAGAGACGCTTCATTCTGACCGCTCATCTTAGCCAGCCTCTATTCTCTTTTCTCCTTCTGTCTTTTCCCTTTGGAAGCATGCTTTCCCTCCTTAACCTCTAGATTTTTTTTTTTTTATCATTTCATTTCATCTTCTTTCTGTTTGTTTTTGTTCAAATGTGAAAGACTTCTCAGAAACTCAGTTTTTTGGGTGTACAAATTCACACATTCTATGTTTCTGGTGTTACAGGGCCACAGAGTGATGCAAAGCTTCCATCTAGCTTTCTGGTTGATGCTCTTTGTGGTTTAAGTATGCTACGTCTGCTTTTTACATGATGAAAATCATCGTTATCAGAGTTCTTAAATCGGATAAATGTTTTTCTTTCCTACTGTTATTTCTTTCTCATTGTAACTGTTGGGGTGCATGTTACAGAGTGGAATGTGTGTGGGGGTTTTTTGGGCTACAATTTTACAGAGATCCCTTAAAGTGTCATGGCCCAGCCTTCTTGTAATATGGCAGTTAGACGTGGTATTTACTTCCACAGCTGTCTTTATGAGCATTTAAGTCCACCTTTTGTAAAAGTTATAACTTGTTAGCTAGGTGGAATTGTTATCATGCTTCTTGAAAACCCTGTTTTTAGGGTTACGCCTTGCTTTTAGGATTAGGTTTGTTTGGCCTTGATGCTTGTTGGTGGTTTATGGGAACTCGATGCCTGTCTACCTTCAGCGTTTTGTTTGTGTTTTTGGTTTTGCACTTCATCCACTCTGAGTGAACTCCCTGCACATTTCTGGCCCACTTGAAAAACAAACTCAGTCAATCATTTGACCGAGTTTGGGGTGAGTGAAAGCTTCTCTCCGTTTGATCTGTGTATTTATGCCCCTGCACGCATTGAACTAACACAGCAACTTTTAACCAAAATCTGAGAACTACGTGGTACCAGGGTCCCCTGCAATCCAGCCACCAAGTTTGAAGTGAATCAGATGAATGGTGAAGAACAGACAGTGACGTACATCCAGGGTTTTCAGATCTTTGACAAATAAACAGTTTCCAGCATGTAAAACGCATCAGTTGTTCTGTCTCTCACTTTTTTCCCTCTCTCATTCTTATTTTCCTCTTCGTTTCTGTTGTTCCTCTACCACGTCTTCTTGCTCTTGATCACTTTTCTCAGTTTTCTCTTCATTTCTCACGCCCACACTAACAGATGGGTTGCAGCCATTGTTTCACACGGCAAACATGGCCAATTTTTCAGGGTTTTGACAGCAGTTACAGTGCGCTCAAATCTGTGAATATAGCTGAAAGAAGTTTGCAACTTCCTCGGCCTGGTGTTGGGAGTTATCACAGTGCAGTTCCAACAAACATACAGTCTGCATTGGAGAATTAGGCCTCTCTGGCATTGAGTGAAATCACTGCAGAGTAAAGAGCACACACTCGGAGAAAGACGCTTAGCAGCGCTATCTGAATATTAACACAGTTGTCTCACTGTCTTGTCTTTGCATAAGTTTTGAAAATGATAAACCCAACTGTACAGTTTTCACTGTTCGCGTAGAGAAAGCGGCGAGTCTGGGTCCAGTAGAATCAGTGTGCTGAATAACTGTGGAGGGGAGGACTGACTATAACAAGTGTAGTCACAGACCTGTGTCATATGCTGGTTTTAAAATAAGGAGTTCACAGGAGGCTGCGATTGGGACTTCCATAAATATTTTCACTAACTCAGAAAATGCAGAGCAAAGGGAAAGTCAGGTGAGAGGAGGGGAGCTGGCAGCTTCATAAGAGCTTGTTTCTTTTGCTGACGTATTGGTGGCGCTCCTGTTGTCTTTGTCAAATTCCTTGCTGAGAGTAAAAATCTCCTGTGCAAACAGCCAGTGGTATGCTCAAAGGCACTCTTATCTGCTTTTTGCAAAGAATTCCAAGCATAAGCTGTGAAGTTTGAATATTAATCACTTTAATGAAGCACCATAACACCGTGCGATGTACAGATCGAGCCTTTTACTCGGGGCAAGGGTTTGTGCAAAAAATAGTGTCTGCTGCCGCTGTAATATGTAATGGTGCACGGTAGAGATTACCAATTTGTTTTCACTGTTTGCCGTTACCTAACGCAGAGGATTCGGCCTATAAAAGGGCTTTTATTTCGTCCACCAAGTACTTATGTAACCTTCTATTCACTCTAATCCCATCCTGTAAAAAAGCAAACAAAAAAACAGTTTCTATAAGTTTCTCTCAGCCTTCATTCAACATGAGAAGGTGGCATTCTGTAAAAAGTGATGTTTAAACTAAATGATTTAATATATTGACTTTCTTTTCCATCTTGCACTGATGTTACCACAGGCCGAGACTTGGCCATCATGTCTTCCTTTGTACAGCCACACACACACTGAAAAATACTATGATACCTTTACTTCACTCTGTTTGTGGGGATCTGGTTTTCAGTTTTGGGTCAGCTTGTTGTTTGTAACTTCACCTGGGGAATACTCTGTGTAGGGGTGAATTTGGCCAATGGTAGAGATTTTGACTCTACCGCAATAGCACATGTGGATGGTGTCATCTGCGCCTGTTTTGGTCAAAAGCATTGCAGTGGCTGCAAGCAATATAATCTGGAAATTGTGCCGGGCGACAGTAATAGCGAAGAGACGAAGCACGTTTTAGAAGCCAAAAACGGCACTTCCTCCACTTGTGTACCGTTGATTCATTGTTGAATTCTCTTGCAGCTGCTCTTTTCGCATGACTTACCTCATATCGTGGATGGATTATCTCAGTTGTTCTCCTGACTGAAGTTTAGTCCGTTTACAGCATCCTGCCATGCGGTTGCATTTGATCCTAACCATTGGGAACCCTCATGTTAACTTTTATCGAGCGGGGAAAAAAAGTTAGCATTCATCCTCCAGCATCACTGTTTATGTTATGCTAACATAGCTGTGTTGCTAGCGATCACGTAGCACATCATTATACACCAGCTAGTCCAACTTCAGTAACCCTAAAAAAGTCGGTGCTGTTTAGTTTTCTGTCTTCATTTATGTTGGAAGTGATAGCAGAGCTGTACTTTTTTAATTTTTTCAGAAATCTCTCGGTCAGAACATGGTATATCATATTTAGGTGGAAACTAGCAAGCTAACTTCCTGCTAACTCAATTAAATTGACT
This sequence comes from Pundamilia nyererei, assembly GCF_000239375.1. Taxonomy (NCBI): domain Eukaryota; kingdom Metazoa; phylum Chordata; class Actinopteri; order Cichliformes; family Cichlidae; genus Pundamilia; species Pundamilia nyererei. The sequence goes on along the minus strand of NW_005187575.1, from coordinate 318,076 downwards.
AAATTCTGTTTTCATGCATGCCTGGATGTTAAACTTAATTGTTACACCTGGTAAAGCAGCAATGCTGATCATTTTATTAAAGATGAAAGAATTTGGACAGCTTTTAACTCTCACTGATCCTGCAGTGTTCCTTTGACTTTGGGGCCCGAAGCGGACTGAGTTTTGGACCTAGATTACTCCACGAGGCTCCTGACTACGGCAGCCGTAATGCTCCGACAATCCATCAAGCGGTGCAGCTTCGTAGCATTTTTTTGACAGGTTTTTGAGTGCTGTGTACCATATGGTTAGAGGTCAGTAAACACAACCAGAATTCATACATAAGGTGCACTGGATTATAAGGCGCACTGTCGTTTTTCTTTTTTGGAGAAATGGATGGACGGGCAGTGCTCTCTCAGAGCACAACCGTGCATTGTGTGAAGTCATAGTACAAGACTGAAAAATGTGTATGGTGATTGTTTGAGTCTGTGATTACTACCAAAGCCCCAAGTGGCACTTGGAGCAGCACTGAAAGCTTGTGGTCCAGTTGATTAGGATTCTTATGGTGGTCTGCATCTGAGACTTCTGCCAAAATAAGGTACTGAGGTTTCCTTCATTTTCTTTCACAGCAAGTCCTTACTGACTTTTCTGTTATTTATTACTGCTTCCTTCAATAAGGATTATGTGACAGTGAGTCATGAGATTTGCCCAAGTGTTTTTTTTTTTTGTTTTTTTTTTTGGTGTGTAATCTGTAGCTAGGTGCTATATCACGTTGCACTTAGTCACCATTGCGCTTTTGCATCATGGGATTCACTGGCTCGCTAAAGGGTAGCAGAGGGAAATATAATGTGTGTCTCATGAATCTTTAGATGAGCTGCTTAAGGCTTCATGAAGGAACATGGAAGTTGTTTTTTTTTTTCTTATTTTTCCTTCAATTTAAACAATTATTTCTATAGAATTATGGCTATTTCCCTGAGGGCTTTTCGCAGCAGCCAAGCACCTTAATAAAACCAAGAACACATCGACCCCCTGTTAAAAGTGCACAATCTAATTCTTTTGAACTGTTGCATTAATTAATAATTGCTCTTGCTGGAGTTTTTAAAGTTGCAAAGTGAGGATGAAATTAAAGCCAACTCTAATAAAAGGACAAACACAATAATTAATGGAAGCCTGCATTGCAGTTTTAAACACTGCTAGCAGCTAAAAGCATTAATGTGTAAGTGGTGACACAGCTTCTCTTTCTCTCTGCAGGATGGATTCCTCTTTGCCTCTCCACCATCATTCAGCTGATTAAAAACCTCTCTGCTTTCCATATCAGTCTCTCCATCTTTGTCCCTATATTTCAGCACAAGTCTGGATCCAAAGTTCTGGACTCTGATCAGCATTGGTTCTTTCCTAACATATAGTTGGTGACCTGTGAAGGCCCTGATTGGGATGGATCTTTATGCAGTCCTTTTAACATCAGTAGAGCTTTAACAGTTCTGCTTTGTCTTGTAATCCCCAGGAAATTGTAAGTAATGATGTGGCTACATTGGTACCCATTTTTGTGGATCTTCAGAAGGAATGGGGAAATTCAACTAATGAGGATACTTTGGAGATGTACTAAGAATCATGGTAGAATGCGAAGTAGTTGGACAGTTAAAAAAAAAAAGAAGTTAATGTCAATAACTCTCTTACTTCAGCAAAATTCTTTGTATATTAGTACATTATGACTACTTCCTTGTGTTCTTCAGGGCATCAAATAACCTAAAGAACCCACAACAACGCAAGCATGAATAAGATGGGGTTTCCCACAGATTCTGTTTATTGTGGAGACTGAAGTCACTGTAGGCTTGGCTTGTTGGCACATGAACCAGTTTTTGCTGCAAGTTCTGGCTAAAGTAGCCCGCCAGTTCAGAAGGACCGCAGCCACCAGCTGCAGTTAGAAATGGTGGACTTTGAGTATATTTGAGTACACTGGGTACAAGATCCTTGAGAAGCAGCTGAATGATATAAAGAATCGCCACAACAACAACGTGACGGAGCCAGACGCTAGTGAAAGAACTCGACAGAAGGATGATGTGCAGTAACTGAACTTTCAAAGTAAGAGCATGAAATGAAAAGATTAAAGTTGGTGTGAGGGTGAGGAGGGGAGGGGGGGGGGGAAACTAAAGAGAAACAGTCGACCACTTTGCTCCAAACTACTATATCGGTAACTGTGAGGTGAAATTTGGCAGAGACATCAGCAATAGATTGTATATGTAAAAACATACATGGCCTCTGAGAATACATCTACTGCTTTGTGACATGAAGGCTTGAGGTTGTTACATTCATCCTCCATTGATGTAATGTTTTCAAGAAGTGGATCTGACCCAGAAGCTGTGACAAAGCATGGCCTATAGCATACCATGCTTTGTCTGTTGTACTATAAGTGAAACTGTAATTAACTAAATGAGCACCGTGCTGTATTAAACAAGACGTGAAACCTGCAGTAGAGTTTGTTGACATTGAGCTTATAAACCAAGATTGGTTTGGCTATTTTTCTCCTCCATTTTCATACTGCTGGACTCCAACCTCTGCCACCAGCAGACTAGCCCATTGTTGACCATTAGAAAGTATACAGGTTTGAAGAAAATGTGGCTTTTTTTTCCCTTTTATGTTCAGTTTTAGTGCTCACAACATTTTGTTGTTAGAATCTGACCACCGAGTTGCTGCAAACCCATCAAAGATGTCTCCACTTCCATGTTTAGGAGCTTACAATTGTATGTTTAGAATTTCTGTTTCTCATTATGTCTGCAGATGCCATCTGCCTGTCACGGGCTTGTAATGGCAGCAGGCTGCGTAACAAAACACAGACTGCACGCACACTGGCACAGCAAGGAAACGCTCCATGAAAGTCCTAAATACACCAGTAGGGCTCACAAACAGACTCCTGTGCAAGTGGAATTCCACAGGCTCGGCACAAACTGGAGGCTGAGTTTGAACAAAAACTTTTTCTCTGCTTTTTAACTGGCGAAGAAGAAAGCTTTGAATACTGGACACTTATTTAGGTAAAGGATGCTTGAGGTGAGATTTCAAAGAGTGTGTGTGTATGTGGGTGCATCCCTGCAGTATATCCCCCTCCTTCAGTGAAGCCGAAACTCAGGCTGTGGTGTATCTATTTTTTGAGCAATGTGACATAAGTGTCTGTTCTTACTGTGTGGTGTTGAATTTGCTCTGAGAGGATAAAGAGGTCATGCAAATAAGATAAAGACAGAATTCTTCTGTGCAGCCTGTCATATGCATACTGCCCTCAGCTGATGAATTCAGCACCCCTGAGCCACGGGGTGGCTGAGGTAAAACAGGTTGACTACCGGAAGGTTGCTGGTTTGAATCCCTGCCTGCTCCAGTCTGCATGCTGACATTGTGTTAACATTTTTCCTTTTCTCGGCTCTTGTGAAATGGGAGAGTTCATGCTGTGGATTACTTAAAGTAGAAAATAACAAAGGCTCATTTTATCTTGAAGTTTATTTGTGAGTACAGCCTGAGATGACTTTGTTTCAGACTCTAATGAGCATGACTGAGAAGAGGAAGATGGTGTGTGTAATATGCAAATAATGTTTTTTATTTTATTTTTTAGAAGCACTAATGCAGTTCGATTAGTAAAACTGCTTAATGTCATCAGCACAACAAGATTTAAGCATGCAATTAGTTTACCTTTTACTGTAGGTGCAAAATTCACTCCCTCCAACTATTTTCTTGTTCTCCACCAGCTCCTGAGGGAGAGATCTCGCTCTGTAGCTGCTAAGAGCTTCACTGTGTTCGGCAGCCTGCTTCCTAACTATGCTGGGTTGGCAGAATCCAGTGGTCTGTTTAAAATGTCTTACTGAAACAGTTTGCTGCGAATCGGGGGCGAAAGAGTTGAAACCCGCACAAAGAGCTGAAAGAGGCTAAAATGCACATTTTGCATTCACTTTTTTTTTTTGATTCACTGTTAAATACACAAATCGAAACAGCTTAAAATTGATATTAGGAATGGATTTGCTAATTTTTTTCCTTTTTTTTTTTTTAAGTCTTAAACTTTACTGCCTAAAACCTTGGTGAGCAAAACATTAACTTACTGACTGTATATTAATGCAATTACAACATTACCACTTTTCCTCTGGTTAAAATCTGTAGCTTGATGGTTGTGAGTGAACAAAGCACACATGCTCAAAAAAGTGGTAAAGGATGATCATAGAAGGCTGAGGAAACGAAGGCAGGCTTTCTGCACATTTCTTACTCCTTGCCAGACTAACGCAGCCTTTTCCTTTGTCTCTACACCAGTTCTATCATTGAGTGTTGTTGTGTCAACAGCTGAGGACCCGTTGGGTCAGACTCGGGTTTCTGCAGCTCTGTCTGCAAGGATCCGCTTTGGGTCATAAAGTTTGTGCCAAACCCTCCAAGTAATATGATTTAGCATTTCTTTCATGTTTAGCTTCCAGATGGAATTGGAGTCCTTTCACATCATGGAAAAATTAATTATTGCCCCTGTTGTGGAGAGGAAATGTTTGTGTCTTACCATTAGTCTTTTACCCACTCTGTGTTCTTTTGTGTCCACATGTAACCGCACTTACAGTTTGATAGATGGGACTCATGGTGCTTACAGTAGCAACAGAGTGTTGCTACCAAACACAGCAAACATTTGCTGCTTTGCCAAGTCAGCAGTGTGATGCTGTGATGATCAAGATTTTTGCTTTTTCATGTACACACTCACCCACATGCATGCTTACAGTTTGGTTGTCAGTGTGCTCACACCTTATTATTCTGAATTGGGTGTAATAACTACTGTGTGTGTGTGTGTGTGTGTGTGT
>NW_005187575.1:310093-313269 GCF_000239375.1 Pundamilia nyererei | reverse complement strand
TGTGTGTGTGTGTGTGTGTGTGTGTGTGTGTGTGTGTGTGTTGTACTTCATAGTTGTTGTAACAATTATATCTATACCAAAAGTTAAAGGGTGACAAATGTTTAACAACCAGATTTTTTTTTTTTTTAAACTAGCCTGATCAATCGGCGTTAACAAAGTTTAATAATGCTGTTGCTTTCTTATTGCTTTTAAAAGCCTTAGTTTCAGGCTAACCCAGCTAAACTGAACAGTAGTTTAGCTTCTTTAGTTCTTGAGTATTCCACAAATTTCAACACAGTGTCCAGTCGATCATGGCAAGTTTTACCCTTATTTGAAATGTGTTGATGCATGCTTAATCATCCAGATAATGAAATCACAAAATTTTTAGCGTTACATCCAGATGAAGGAAATCAACTTTTTTGGACTGTTTCGAAAGGGTGACTGCAAAATTTGTCTGTGATTGTTAGCTACCTCAGTTTGTGAAAGCACAAACACTGAGCAAAGCCAAAACACAAGTAGCACTGATTTGAAAAAATGTCGCAATGTCTAGGCAGTTAGTCCTAGCCTTTCTGCGTTTACAATGTATCCATCTGCTACTAGCTGAAACTTTTGGGGGCCACGATGTACTCACAAAACAGTTCATGTAGTTGTATTTAATGATGTGAAGGCACTTGTGCACAAAAAGTGTGGAAATATGCAATTTTGAGATGTATCATTACTCTTCAGTTTGGATGACTGAACATCTTATCCTCATCCTGTCTGTAAGGCTGAACCCAGGCATGCTCATTTCCACTAATTGTAGCTGTATCCTTATTCTCTGATCACTACCCAAGCTTAGCTTTCTGTTCAGTACAACACACTGCAATATTATTCACAGCAGATGCTGCACCCGATCCATATGCCAATCTCTTGCTCTACTCTCCCCTCTTTGTTGATCGAGACCCCGAGATACTTACTACCTTAAGTAGAGGAGTTTAACTCCTCCTTAACCTGGAACTATGTTCTTAAAAGCTAAAAACAAAATGACTTGCAAAGGGCAGCCACTGTAATCAATGATCTTGTGGCTGGGGGACAGTAAAAATTAATTAGCCAGCTGCTGATGGTTTGGACTGGTGATGATGGTACTATCAAACGCAGTTGGTGTCTATTTTCAACAAAAGCGATAAAGATGCTGTTGTAGTTAAAATGTAGCCACAACACAGAGGGGTCCCATTACAGAGTTGTAGAGCTCAGATGAAAGAAACATTTTCTTTAGCATTCACAACAACAGTTTACATTATTGTAACCATGATTAAAACCTTTACTAGTAAAAATCCTGGTCTTTGTCTTCTCACGTCCACCACCATTTGATATAATACAGCTTAGTTTGCTGCAATCCTCACAGTTGCCATAGGCTGACAGCAGGACTCCTTTGGGTGTACACAACCAGATGTATTTCAAAGTAAAATGTACAAAGGGCTAGTAAAACTGATTCACTGCCATAAGTGGGCAGTGAGAGAAATGTGTTGGACACTTGATTGCCCCATGCTATCCCTCTGGCTGTATAGGTACCAAATTGCCCTAGCAACAGGCCTGATACCCAATACTAAAGCACCCCCCACCACCTAACCCCAGGAGGATGCAGTCAAATGATCTGTCAATGTCCACAAACATGTAAACTAGTTGGGCAAACCCCATGCACCCTATAGTATTCATAGTGTGCCCCATACCCCTTCTTCTATTGGGATAGATGGTGATAGTATAATTATTTTTGTTGCGTCCCGAGTTAATAGAATTTTATTAAATTCATACCTAAAGAGGAAGCAGTTTGGGATTAGTTCCTGTTGTCAAGCCAGCAAGTCAAATAAATGCCCTGAAGTTTCAGCATAACGCTACCTCTGACCAATGTAACCATTTGAGCTATATTTATTGAGGTTTGCTTGTGTTTAAGATGATGACCAAAGCATTGCGTGCTATTGATTGTTAAAAATAGCCAGTATTTATAAAAAATGAGTCAAAGGGATATAAGACTTCAATTATATACACTTGCATTTAGATAAACATAAGTGGAAATGAAAGGTGTCTCTTGTACACGCAGCTTTAAATGGAAACGGCTGTAATTTCTCCTACACGATCTTGAGCTCACACACTCAGACGCTGACCGGTTGCTTAGTTGGCTCTAATCCTCTAGTTCATCGGCCCTTTCCTCTCCAAGGGAATGAAAAGTACATCACCATAGAGACCACATCAATGGCCCATTAGCATGAGAGGTGAAGAGAGGAGAGACTGAATGGAGAGGGGAGCGAGAGAGTTTAGACTGGGAAAAGAGATACTGAACGAGAAATGGAGCAAAGGAATGAACAAAAGGAGAATGTGTTTAAAAGGGAGGATGGGAAAATGTGGCAGTGGGAAACTTTAAAATAAATGATACATTGGCTCTGTTCAGTCAAGGAGGTTTATTGCTATGGATAATTCTGCTTTCCTAACTATGTCTGCTCTCTTTGCTTTGTTTAACTATGTTTTTTTTTTTTTTTAAATATTCAAAAGTTACTGGCAGTTTGGATCTCTACTCATAAAATGCACTTGTAAGTAAACTTCATTTGGAGAACCTTTGCATCTGATTGCCAAAACACTATTAAAGGTACCTGTTGTTGTTGTTGTTGTTGTTGTTTTTTGACGTTTTGACTAGACATGAATTAGTCTTACAATATAGCTACATACATTTCATGTGTCACTACTCTAAAGTGATACTTTATCACAGCAGTTTATATTATAACTGCCTGGGAAATATTTTTCAAGGTTTTTACAATGAACAGCCCAGGTATTGTATACAAACCTCAAAGTTTGTTTCGACTGAACATGTATGCGCTTTTTATGCACTTGAGACCCTTTTGTGTTGAGATGAGCGAGGCATCTTTACACACACATTGGTTTGGATCGAGATGCTGCTACTGACGCTGGAGCTGGTGAAACTGTGGCCGGTGAGTGTGCTTTTTATAAAACCTAGTATTAGAAAAAACACATTTATAGATACAAACTGAAAGTATTACACTTCTAACACACATTAGCTTACTATTTTTACATGTTAATTCATGTTAGATTGTAGGGCTGCAAACTGCTGCAGTTTTACAGTTGACTTTTTGGCAGATTTCATTTGACATATTGCTAATTAGTTTGAAGCCAAATCTCAGTAAAAGCAGTCACAGTTGAGACTGAGT
>NW_005187575.1:309390-309718 GCF_000239375.1 Pundamilia nyererei | reverse complement strand
TATTAGATGCCATTTGCCAGAACAGATTGTAACAATTCAATACACCGTATTTTTCGGACCATAAGGCACACTTTCGATGAATGGGCCTGTTTTCATACATAAGGTGCACCGGATTATAAGGCGCATTAAGCAAAACAAAACGGGCAGATAAATGGTAAATGGTCTGTATTTATGTAAAGCGCTTTACTAGTCCCTAAGGACCCCAAAGCGCTTTACATATCCACTCATCCACCCATTCGCACACTGGTGATGGCAAGCTACATTGTAGCCACAGCCACCCTGGGGCGCACTGACAGAGGCGAGGCTGCCGGACACTGGTGCCACCGGG
>NW_005187575.1:306723-307917 GCF_000239375.1 Pundamilia nyererei | reverse complement strand
TGTGTGTGTGTGTGTGTGTGTGTGTAACTCTGTAACTTCTGTCGGTGCTGTGCTTTTTTGGAAATCGAATTTCCCAGAGGAACCCACCCGAGGGATTAATAAAGTTCTATCTAATCTAATCTAATCTAAAGTTTTCAGATGGGCGTCGTGTACCAGTGTTTTGACCAATACGTGAAACTATACATAGTTAGACATAAGTTGTAACGACCGCCATTTTCTTTGAGTCTGAGGTGGGGACCGGTTTCCTGCATAATTTGCATAGTACAGTTTTCTGGTCTGTGTCAGACTTTTCATAATCACACCGTGTCCATGATACAGAGGCCCCTTGTTTTGAAATAAGGTGCTCGATTGGTTTTGACTGGTCCTTCTGTTGGTCATCATTTTAGTTTATTTTGAAAATCTCAACAGGATCTTCAGCTTTATTGTGAAAGGTTTATGTGGAAAATAAAAAAGCAGATGGAGGAGCCACACACTGGGCAGTGATGTGCGATACCACTGATTTCCTTTCCAATCCGATACCAAGTAATATTCAGGGTGGTATCAACGATACTGATCCGATACCGATAATTTGTACAAAAACTTATTTTATTTATTGTATCTGAAATTATAGCATCATAATGATTACAGGACATAAGATTACTTGTTCTTATCACTTAATAATGCAGAGTTCATCATATAGAAATAAAACAACTAAAGTTGTGCGCCATTGGAACATTTTGCCCGCCTGCAGCACTAAAGGACTCCATGAGAGAGGTCTGTCTCGCCCTAGCAGCACCTGTCCCTCTCCTCCTCATCATATTCTGTGATATGATTTACTCTGAGGTGTTTGACAAGGTGAGTGATATTGCTACTAGAGATGGCACGATACCACTTTTTTTTTATGTCCGATACCGATATCATAAATTTGGATATCTGCCGATATCGATATGAATCCGATATTGTGTTTTTTAATCAATAAAACTTTTTTAATATATTGCTGCATTTTGTATAAGTTTATACTCAAGTTTAAATAAATAAACAACACTAAAGCTATTCTGTTATACCTGTATGTAAAAAAACAAAAACAAAAAAACACTGCGCCCAAAATATTTCATAGTTCAGCAACACTGATCAATCTAATAAACTTAAACCTACTCCATCCTCCCTATTCTGGTATTTAAAAGAGTACTTAGCAAAAATATTAAGCAACCTAAC
>NW_005187575.1:286175-305637 GCF_000239375.1 Pundamilia nyererei | reverse complement strand
CCGAATTTCAGTGCCCCTCCCGAAAATCTCCCGGAGCCACCATTCTCCTGAATTTCTTCAGATTTTCCACCCAGACAACAAAATTGAAAAACTATATGCAGAATTCATAGCGCAACCCAGCCAATTCCAGTCTCCAACAACGGCGGCAGCTACTTCGTTTTAATATTACTCTTATTTCTCTTTCTGGGTTGCAAAAAAACTTTTAACATATTTTCAGGTAAGAATGTAGCTGTGTTCAAATATCTGAACCGACCGACACATCGGCTTCAAACCCCCGCGGTCTTTCGCTACTCGGGTTAAACATGATATATAAGTCACTTAGATAACTTAAAAATGTTATTGTTTGGCTTTTTCAGTGTTTTATTTGTTCTCAGTTTGGCTGAGATTAAAGTTATTAGATTTGATTAAATTAAATTTAACTTTATTAATCCCTCAGGAGGGTTCCTCCGGGTTTTCACACAGCTGAATAAACGTCAAACAGAAAACTGAAAACAGAAGTGAGACAGTCTAGAGTTTACGCCAGCGCCCGGTTATATTTTAGATAGCAAGGAGCAGACGGCAGAGTTTCACTCCACCGAGGGAGCTCGTGACGTACTACCCAGCTTTCTTTAGACCGCGAAGGCCGGGTCCTCAGGTGGAAGCAGCCTCTGAATTTGGACACGCCCACTGTTTCCAGACATTTAACGTATTTTATTCGATAAATAAACACTGTAAATGTATTTATCCCCCCCCAACAGCTCTTTTGAATTATCTCCCTAGTGTGGCCACAACACCTCACGTTTTTGCCACATGTATCGTGAACTAGTGATGTGTCAGTCGCGAACGAAATGGCTCTTAGAGCCGGATCTTTGACGTGAACGACGTGAGCCGGCTCCTTATCGCGAGCCGTGTTTTGTTTTTTTGTTTTTGTTTTTTTTTCCCTTTCTCTCACCCTCTCTTGCACTTTTTTCCCGCTTCACTCCGCATGCGAGCCTTGTGCTTTGAGCTGGGAAGAGGGGGGAGGGGCGGTAGTTAAACTAGCAGTAGCACAGGAACAGAGCAGGATCATAAAGGATTCAGAAACCCATATGACAGAGAATATGCATGTTCTTTTTGTTTTCATATTTTCATTTATATTAATTTTATTTTTTGTGTTGTGGTTTGCAGTGTTTTGTGTTGTTTCACTTTAAATTTGTTTAAAAGGGAAAAGCTGAAAATTTAAATAGTTAAAAGTTGAAATGTGAATAGTTGGTTTTTGTATTATATGATTTATTTATTACATTTTATGTGGAGTGAATAAATAAAAGTATATTTACGTTGGCCCCTAGAAACAAAGCACGTACAAACTCCAAAACGTGTACAAACTCCAAAACGCGTACAAAAGACAACCAAAGTGCTCCAGAATGCTAGGTGCAGTGTTGAGCTTTTGTTACCTAGTGGCTACACAAGCCAGGAAGTACCAACGACCGGATTTGGTGTGTGGTAGTAACAGGTAAATGAACTTTTTTTTTTTTCTTTTTTTTTTTAATTATTTGAATATATATCAGTGCTTGTGTATAAATACACAAACAATACACATATGCTTTCAATTGTGTAATTTAAGTGATCTAGGTAGCTCTGTTTTGGAAGTTCAGTTAACTGTTTTGGAATTTGTACGTGCTTTTTGGAGTTTGTACGTGTTTTGTCTCTAGGGGCCACCGCATATATTTATATATAAACATATATAAATAAAACCTTTTTTTTTTTTTTTTTTACATTAGTATTTCCTTTTGTGCATAATTTTATATTATTGTTAATAATAACTTCATTAAAGCAACAAAACAACCTGAAGAGCGGCTCTTTTTAGTGAGCCGAGCCGAAAGAGCCGGTTCTCTGAAAGGAGCCATAAATCCCATCACTATTGCAAACCACGTTTCAGCTTTTGTGGAGGTAAAATACGTTCGCACATGACTCCAATTACGCTCAGCCATTGTTGTGAGTGCACACGCCAAGGGGCTGCGAGACAGACAGCCGTATTTCGCACATGACTATGAAAGGCGGAAGAGGAAGTAGTTCCTTTGAATGTAGACAATCTGAATGTTATGGTTTCTTTTCACTGTGTTCCTGTTAATGATAAACTACAAATTTAATCTAAATTACTAAAATATCGATATTTTAATGTGAGAATGTATTCTAGAACATAAATGATTGGTATGGGAGGAATCGATATTTCAGGATCGATCCGCACATCACTAACACATCCGCACATCGTTGTTGCTAACGACAACGCATAAAAACAGTCACTTGTCCATCCGTAGTGTGGTTATTTTAAATATAAGAGAAAGAGAGAACTTTAAGAAATTAATATAGCCACTACAGTGACCATCAAAACGATGAAAAACTATTGCCATAAAAAGTTTATTTTGCGACGCCACGAATCAAATGAGAGTGTAATATGAAACGATAGACATTTTCATATCGTCATCTGATAGATATGGTTATATTGAAAAGCCCTATGACTAACCTCGTATTGTGGATGGAATATTTCAGTTGTTCTCCTGACTGAAGTTTGGTCCATTTACAGCATCCTGCCATGCGATTGCATTTGTCAATAACCATCGGGAAACCTCCCGATAACTTTCATCCAGTGAAAAAAGTTAGCATTCATGCTCCATCTTCACTGTGTTTATGTTATGCTAACATAGCTGTGTCGCTAGCAATCACGCAGCACATCATTATATACCAGCTAGTCCAACTTCAATAACCCTAAAAAATTCAGAGCCGTTTAGTTTTCTGTCTTCATTTATGTTGGAAGTGATGGCAGAGCTGTAATTTCTTTCAGAGATCGCTCAGTCGGAACATGCTATATCATGTTTAGGTGTAAACTAGTGAGCTAACTTCCTAGATGAAACTGGATGTTAAACTTAATTTTTACACCTGGTAAAGCAGCAACGCTGATCATTTTATTAAATATGAAAGAATTTAGACTATTCTTAACTCTCACTGATGACGCAGTGTTCGTTTGGCTTTGGGACTTGAAGTAGATGGAGTTTTGGACCCAGATTACTCCACGAGGCTCTTGACTGCGGTAGCCGTAATGCTCCGACAATCCATCAAGCGGTGCAACTTCGTAGCTCACCAAAGTCGTACTAAAACGTTTTTTGACAGATTTTTGAGCGCCTATACCACATAAAATTAGTTCGAGGTCAGTAAGCACAACCAGAATTCATACATAAGGTGCACTCCCAACTTTTGTATAAATTAAAGGATTTTAAGTGCACCTTATAGTGCGGAAAATACGGTATCATAAAAACATAATCTTTGTCAGCTCTTACTTCAGCTCGTAGTGTCAACAATAATGAACGTTATCTGACAATAGCAGAATGGTAGGAGTTCACAAATGTCAGCAAATGACAAAAAGCGGGGTTTCAGATTGAATCCAAAACAGCCTAAGCTAATGATCTGTTGTTGTCTTAAACCAGTATAATGTGACATTATACACAGGTTAATATAATGGGTCATGTTAGCTTGAATTTGGGAAGCTAGATGACTAATTTCCACTCATGTGTTCATGGTTGCTGTGTCACACCCAAGTCAAATTATATTGTCATTTTGATATTCCGATATACAACATGTAGCTGGTCTCTAAGTTGTTGCACAAAATAGATGCAATGTAGTACACAGTGCAGAATCCAGTTGTCGATGCTAGCTCCAAAATAGTACACTAATGATCTGCGTGCTAAAACTAGCAATTGAATGCCAACTGCAGCTCACTTGGTATCTGTGGGCGTTATTAATATCAATAGTTTTGCAAAACTCTTTGAAAAATGGGTTCTATATTGACCTGACGCACCTTTGAGAATTGTCCATAGAACCTTTCCTTTGAGGACTATAGAGTGAAACACTCTGACTGTATGCTTTGTCAGGCAGTGGGAGGTCAAACACAGGACTTCTATTCCTGCAGTTTCATTGATCTAGTAGCTTTCAGATCATTCCTGTACTTCAGTGCAATCAGGCCCCCTAAATAGCAGAGTACAGTAATTCAAGGCTGAGAATGTTCACATACTTTCATGCAAATGGCCTTTGAAGGCCTTTACTTTTTAATTTAGGCAACTCTGAGATTTTCGCATTGAGTTTCAAATGTGCATTGTTGAATCGATGAAAGGTTCCAATTCAATCCTTCAGACTTCCTTCAAACCGTCTAGGTTATGTCAAATCCTATTGATCTGCCCCTCTGATCCCTGTACAAGAACTCTCTTTGTACATAGAAAAGTTTGAAATATGGGAAAAGTGAAACTTCTGTATACTTTCACATTTGTGCACTTGAAGAAAGTCACAGCCTTTAGTGGTCTGATTGTTAGAGGGGGCTTTAGATGCTCTAGAGACGATCTAAGATGTATGATCTAAGGCATTAAACCTACTGTGTGATGACTGCTGCAGTGTTTACCTGTGAGTTTACCTGGGGGAAAAGACAGTTGACTGTTTTTAATTTAGAAATGCTTTATGAGCGTATTGCCCCGAGTTCAGTATTTTGTCAGTGAAAAATGATTAGAGGGGGGAGGGGAGGGGGAAAAAACCCTTTAGTTTCAGCAACCTGAGTATGAACCTGAGCATGCTGGCTCTGTCATGGCTTAATGAAACGCAGGAAGGGGAGAAAACTACTATTAACAGTCGCAGCTGTGCTTTCCCTAATGTGCAATGTCAGTGTGCTGAATGGAGACATCCCTGCTGCATCGTTTCACTCTGAGGGGAAGGAAGAACTAGTTTTATGTCGTGTGTTTCTGTGATGCAGCAGAGGCAGAATGTCAGCAGCACCTCTGTAGACCTGAAGTGTGGTGTTTTTTTGTTTGTTTGTTTTTCCTTCTTTTTTGTTGTGGTTTTGTGTAATTATAAAGCCGTTAAAACATAAGGTGCTCTGTGACTGGAATGGCCTTAGCAGATGGTTTAACTTGTTGAGAGATGTAGAAGGGCACAAATATCTCTGTTTTGTTTTCACTTTCCAATCAGACTGTTTAAACTGTAAGCAGAGTGGGAAAACTCCCAAAGACTCTCAGATATCGGCACATAATTGTGGATTGTGTCCTTCTGTTTGCAGAACGTCTACCTGACTGGATATCCTAAGAATATAAATAAAGTCTAATCCAATGGATTAATTTCATTTGACAAAAAACATTTTATTTTATTTTGTCCGGGTTTTTAAAAACCTGTATAAGGATTTTAACGCTCGTTTTCAGGTTCCTTCTTTGGTAATAGATGGTAAAACATGTCTTGGAGTTGAACCTTGAATTGGGAGACCATTGACAGTCCCCCACATGAGCTAAGCTGATGTGTGCAGGTCACAGTATCTATTTTTGGACTGTAGAAAAAGATTCTTTAACCCCTGACTCATTACACTCCCTACATGCCCCCACCTAGCTGCTCCACTTTTAGCCCAGGCTCCTGTGAGGTGAGTGAGTCCGGGTGGGTGTATGGGCTGAAATGGGGAGGGGGTTGCTTCCAGCAGGCCTTGTGGTTGGGTGGATGCCCGTACACTCTCACTTTCTCCCTTGTGGAGTCAAGTCAGTCGTGGAGCCAGGCCAAAGCAGCTGTTCAGTCAGCTAGCCTGTGGAGAAAGTGAACACTAGACCAAACTTTCCCAGCGACCGATTTTCTTGTACAGTTGGTGGAAGTGCCAGATTGAGCGGTTACCAACGCCAGGATGACTCGTGATTCGTAAGTTTCAGCCGGCCATAGCAATGGAGCCGATGTAGGATTTCGGGGTTAACCATATTAACCATTTTCTATGTCTTTACCTACAGTATTATCATCTCCAAAGCAGAGTTGGCAAGTATTTGTAGTATAGGCTCAGGGAAGTGTGATTATTGTGGAGCTCAGTCTCTCTGCCCGTCTACCTGTCTGGCTGAACCATTGCCATTTACCATGGACACTCAAAGTTCAGCTGAAACGCTCACTGCAGCTGTTATCAGCATCCACAAATTCATTCATTATTCGGAGCCCCCCAATCTAAAAAAGCTGCTCTCACCAGTTGAGGAGCTTTCCTTTTTATAGAACTGCAGTAGCTGTTAAACTCAGAGTCCAATCAGAGGGAGTTTGGAGCTCGGTTACAGGATAGGATTCATCTCTTCGTGTGGTGACAGGGTACTTTTCTCCTTTGCTGCTTCTAGAGCTGCCGTTGTTTTTCCTAAAGGACTCTAAAAACCTCTTTGCAGGCTTGTCCTTCTTGGGTTGTTGTTAAAAATGTATGTGATGGTGACTTGGGGTATTTTATCTCTGTGGTGATAGTTCTCCTCCTGTTGGCAAATATCTGCTGTCTCATTAGTGTGAGGACTGCTGATTTGTGCCCTGTGAATCTGCTCGCCACATCATTTTTATACCCTTTGTTCCACTGAGCACGTCTCCCTTCATTTTCATTTGGATGCTTGGCAGCATAAAAGTGATTTCCAAAATGTGTTTCACTGTAATAAGTGGAGGTAATGTAGCTAAATGAGTGATTTTAAACTGGTATTTTGTTCAATGTCCCCACATTCACAACACTGCAAATTTGACTTGGCATCCATCTGCAGATCACCTGCTGCCCCATTTTTCTTTTTTTTCTTTTTTTTTTCTTTCTAGAATGGTTCACCCAGCAACAATGACATCATTGTCCAGGCTGGACATCAGAAGCATTGCAGGTCAAATGACAGTAACACAGAGTTATGCTCCCACCCCACACAGCACCGTGCTGTTCTGTTATGTCTGTACTTCAAACCTCAGACCTAAATCACCACTGAAGGCAACAAAAGCAAACTGCTTTCTCTTGGAATTTTCACAGACCAATAAACTGTTTTGCTGTTAAACTCCAGATATTCATGTTGAATATATTTGCTACTTGGTTATAGCCAAAAAATCATAGTCATTATAATTTTGTTCAGTAGTGTAACCTTGATTATTCAGTAACTTCACAAATGGCATTTATTTATCATAAAAATGTCTTTTGATATTTACTTTTTCCTTTGATGTTGATACCTTTTAACTCTTATGCCTAAAATCTGACGTGTGTGCCTGGTGCATTCTTACTTATGTGTCTAAGTTTGCAGTGACTCTCTTTATCCTTTGCTATTGTTTTTGATTTATGTATGTTTTGTTTTGTTTTATTTTTGTTGCATATGTTGTTTGTTTAATTTAAGACAAAAAAAAACAATTAAATGAATGAGAGGTAAAACTTGAGGGGGTAGGGACAAATAAGTAAATACTTCTGCCTACTCCTTTTCAAACAAATAATGGAATAATAGTTTGTAATGATTGTGAAGGCACATGTTTGAAATAAAAATGAACTGAACTGAACTATTGCTAAACAGCTTGTAATATGCTTGAATGTCATATAGCCATTAGCTGGAGAAGGCTTGGGTCCAATATGTCAGAGTGGATGACAGCAGAATTCAAACAGAGGACTTTTACATGGTACAAAACTGCTGAATGCTGAATCTCTTGAGTAAAACACTCAGTCGATTAGTGTTTTCTTTGTGAGGCACTTTGATCCTTTTTTTCTAAAACTGGGGTTTGTGCCACAGGTTGGTGCAGAAGGTCAAGGTGCAGATGAGAATACCAAAATAATGAAAAAAAGTCCCCACCCAGCATCCGCCTTCTGCTGAACACTGTCGGTTTCAGGTTTTTCTCCTCGGTCCACTCTCATGTAAAATGATCCATGTGCCTTTCAATGTACCTGAAAACATCCTGGGAGAGGTATGCAAGGACAGGCTGGTTTTTCTTCAGCTGTATTCCACTCAGTTTTGCCGTCTGTGCAGTAATGCGAAGCTATCTGTGTACTGCGGCAGTGTTCTCACACCCTGTGTGCTGTGAGAACCGTGACTATACTCGTATATTGTCTGGGATTAAATGGACCACTGATATCACTAGTTTGTCTTGTGGACAGACCTCCTTAGCAGTCTTAGCGTACCTGCCTGCCACTTGATCTGTAGCTTATTAGCCATTCATATCCCTTGAGAGACATGCATGTCTGTGTTTCAGCAGCAGGGTGTGTGGGGCTTTTTTGTTTTTGTTTTGGGTCCTTTTCCCAAATTACACGAAACTGCTTGATTGGGAGGCACTTGCTTTGGCTCAGCACAAGAGGTTTCCACCATGATCCAGCTTTCTTGTCTTTTCTCTTGCTATATTTCTGCCCCTCTAGTCTGTCACCCTCCCTGATGTTCTTGGGAAACTGTTTGGTACCACATTAATTCATCTTCCTCTTTACTAATCACTAGTCTTTACAAAGCTGACTCAGTCACTCATGACAATATTGTTTGTAACTTTGTCTGTCATAATACAGAAACAAAGACTGTTGGCCAAGCAGAGACTAGCAGCCATGTAATTTTTAATTTTCTTTGACAGTGTGTACTCAGAGTTACCGTGACACTTTGATTGTCCCACACACCAAGTCAACTCAACTTAGTAGTTCATGTTAGAGATTTTCTTGGAAAAACAAAACCAACAGTAGTAAAATATTTGATCAACTTCATGTAATCGTCAAAGTTTAAATTTTGTTGCTTTCAGCTAAAGTTCTTAACTTCAGTGATTTGTTTCCAAGCCGTACCAAATGCTCCTTTTATTTAAACTTTTTCATGAAGTATAATGGGGGTGTCTGTCCCTCAAGCCGTCCCTGCCTCTCTCACTTTGTTTCCAGAGCGTTCAGCCTTAGCTGTCACTATGATACACTCATTTCAAATCTATTTTCTAATTTTCCATCCTGCTCTCTCTTAAAGAAAATCTTCCACTCTGTCACCTTCAGCTTCTCTTGTCTTTTTGTTAGTGCCATCTTTTCCACATTATACAAGGTCTCACTACCATAAGCTAACTCTACTACTTCTGTTTTGTCGCTGTTGCACCGGTCTCCCTCTCATTTACATATATGTATTCTGTCGTGCTTCCACTGACTTTCATTCCTCTTCTCTCCAGAGCATACCTCCACCTCTCCAGGCTCTCTTCCACCTGCTCCCTACTCTGTCTACAGAGCAGCGTTGTCGTGAACATAATATTCCATGTAGACTCCTGTCTGACTTTATCTGTTTTGCTGTCCATCACCAGAAGCTGTTGATTCCTGATGTAATCTCACCCCCACCTTGAAACCATCTGTCACTCCTGCTGTAGACATCGTCTTCTGTCATCATACATGCCCTGCACCACCTGCACATAGTTTTCTGCCACTTCTGACTCATCCACAGTTCCTCTCTTTACTCCCTTTCATTGTGTAGTGAATCACTTTTATCCATCTGTAATTACTACAGCACTTCTGATACAACACACTATAGAGAAGGCCATGCATCTTCCCACTCTACAAGACTGTGTTAAACAATCTATTGCCCTCTCTCATACACACCTCTGTACCTCCACAGGTATGTTGCTTCCACTCATCATCCTCATCACCACTTTTTTTTTTTTTTTACCGACATTCCTTTTCTTATGTGCTTCTCAGCACACTGTCTTCACTTGTTAGTACATCTCCATCACTAACCTTAATCTGCTGTACATCCTTTCCAGCTCGATCTCTCTCCCTATCCCCTTACTCCAAATCCTTTTCTCCTTCCTTAGTGTTCAGCTTCACATACAACTCACTGTAAGCCTTGTCCTGTGCACTATAACAAGTCCCATTCAGACTACACATACAGCGAATCATACAAATGTAGGTATTAGGCTCAGAAGGCCAGTCATACCTCACTAAAAGCATTTGGAGTTTAGGTGTGACTCCATTAAGTTAAAGCAAGTGTTCACGACTTCATAAGAAAATTCCTGATGTGAACTGGGAGACTGGGGCTGTAGAATGATCCATAAAATATTGTGTTATGGTTAATTTGAAGCTTTACTGTCCAAAATTTTCAGTCTCAAATGTCCTGCCTTGATCTCTCGGTAATCCCAAAACTGACTTCTTCTAGGAGCTTTAGTCACCAATTGAACTATTTTGAACATGGCAGTCTGCTATGAACGAAATATCTCCAATACTCCTATAATACTCCTACATATGACAGTTTCAGAAAATTCTATTCAATTCAATTTTATTTATACGGCACCAAATCCCAACAACGGTCGCCTCAAGGTGCTTTATCTTGTAAGGACCCTACAATAATACATACAGAGAAAAACCCAACAATCATATGACATCCCTTTGGCGACAGTGGGAAGGAAAAACTCCCTTTAAACAGGAAAAAAACCTCTAGCAGAACCAGGATCGGTGAGGGGCAGCCATCTGCAGCAACCGATTGGGGAGAGAAAAGGAAGATGGGACAAAAGACATCCTGTGGAAGAGAGCCAGAGATTAATAACAAGTATGTTACTAAGAGGTCTATTAACACATAGTGAGTGAAGAAGAAACACTTAGTGCATCATGGGAATCCCCCATCAGCCTATACCTATTGCAGTATAACTGGAGAGATAGATAGATAGATAGATAGATACACAAAAAAATTAAAGCTCCCTTTCTTCCTCACGCTCCTCTCCTCTTAGTCAGCTATAGTTTTTTTTTTGTTTTTTGTTTTTTTTGTTTTTTTCCCCCCCCCCTCTCTTGCCTGCTGAGGCAAAAAGTACTGCTGACCAGCCTGATGATGTCATCCTCGTCCCTCAGTAACACACGGACACACAGGAGGCTGTTTGTTGAGTGTAAATAGAGAGGAGGGCTGTTTCAGCACCAGCAGGAGAACTGCTACGATTGATACTGTACGTTTGATCATGTGATCTCCAGATTGGATTTATTTAAATTAGAAGTAGAAAGTAAATACTCATATTTGATGAAAACCCTGCTTTATTTGTCCATATTGAAGATGGGCTTAACTCATGTTACTTTAACTTGTTTAACTTGTTTAACTTGTTAACTTGTAACTTTAACTTACTTTAACATGTTACTTTAACTCATGTTACTTTCAACAAATACATTTTCTGGAATCATTGCTGGATCCTGTCACAACCTCTAAATATTAATTTCTAACATCAAAGAGAGGAGGACTTCTCTCCAGAGTATAGTTAATGATTAGAAATAAGTAAAAGTACCATCTAATTCTGTGATTTGACTGATTTTATACTTTTGGGTTTTTTTTGGTTTTTTTTGTTCTATTTCTTTGAAAAAGCCAAGGTAAATCATGCAGCTTTGGGGGATTTAACCCTCAGATGGCCGTCAAAATTTACACCCTTTTATGGTCCTCGGGACCCAAAAGGGTCCCTTTTTTGACTATGACCATCAGAGGGTTAATACTGGACTGTTGCAAACAATAGAGGTCTTAATTCTTAATTTCATTTTCTACTGCCATTTATCCACCCCTGACTCATCGTTACTCTGCTCTGAGGAAACACTAGCTGCTCTGTTAAAATGTGTCACTGTGACCTGTGCCTCGACTCACAGGTGTCTCTACAATGTGTAAAGCTGGTGTGACTTAAACTTGACTTGTACTCTGTTGTGGACACAGACAGCTTAGTAGTCATTCTGGTTATACTACTTGTGCATGAATTACGTTGCCTTTCACACATGTATAATTGATGCATTGTAATTTAAGCTCTCCAGGAACAAACCCGCACAGTCATAAAAAAAACACCCTGCTTATGAAAAATGCTTATGACAGAAAATTTTTAAAAAGGAAAATGAGACTGGGCAAAAGCAGTTCAACGATTTTGTCGTAGTTAATGTTGAATAGTTTATCCACTAGAGGGCATTCGGTGGTATTTCAAACATCGCTACAACAACCAGCTGATCCGAGCAGTAAATGAGTAATCCACGACTTGTTGTATCAGTAACACAAGTTTATTTTTAAACATTGAAAATCTCATATTATCCCAGACGAACTACAGCTAACAAATGTTGGGCAAATCTCTTTGTGTTGTGTGCCTGGTTACATCAGCTGGTATAACCGGTATTTTGACATTTCCAAATACTGGTATCTCTATCAGCCTTAGAAATCCTGCATCAGCTGGGCTCTGTTGATGACTGCTAAATATTTGTCTTCATTACTCACTCTTCTTGTATTAAATGTAAGACTTTGTGAAACTGACACTGTGGAAGCCGTTGTGGTGTAGCTATAGTTTGGGAGTTTTGTGGTATACAATCTGTTAGCATTGTTCTTTTCAGTGTATACAGTACAATGTGTGCACGTCGCTGTTTTATTTAGCTTTTGAAATAACTGTGTGGGACGTAGCTTGCGGTTTATGAGCTGTGTGTATGTTTGTCTGTGGCATTTGAGCCACCTGTACTCGGCAGCCTCCTGCGGTGACACAACCTGAAATGGCATCAGGCCTCGGGGGAGACGAGATGTGCTGCTCACTTCATCTCTTTCTTCTCCTTCTCTCTTTCTATTAGTAGAGCTATTTGCAGCATTTCTTTCTTTTTCAGAGCTTACACTGCTCCTCTTTTCACCTTTTCCCGTTTCCCTGGATCCCAGTATTACTAAAGGTTCTATACAAATAAAGTCTTAAAAGGCACATTATGCTTTTCCATATTTTTTGTCCATTGTTGGCATGGTGGATGCTCATATTAAGTTGGCTGAAGTTTCAGCATGTGTACAGGTTATCCATGTGAGCCAAAAGCTCAGGCTTCAGAGTTGTTGTTTTTTTTAAAAAAATTTTTTTATTTATGTCTTCTCTACTTCTGGCTGTGATATTATAGAGAGGGATATCCCTACTATGGTCATCTCAGGCGTGCAGCCACAGCTTTGAGAACAGCAGTCCCACCCACCTGCTGTTTAATCTTTCAATTTGTGAAACAGTGAAGCATAATCGGGTAATTTAAAGGCAGAGGTACTGCACCAAGACGCAGTTTAAGATAAATACATGGGAAAAAGCTGAACTGCCAGTCATTCAAAGCTAATTAACTGGAGTCGAAATATAAAACTGCGGCGATGGAAATGACCAGAACAGGTGCCCTAAACAAGGTTTCCACACTTGCTGCACATCTATAAGCCTCTTGGCAACCCACCTCCACCCCTCCTCCTCCTTTATGCTGATATGACTGTTGTTTAAAGGCGTATCTGTTGTTGTTGCCTACGCTGTTCAGTGCTGGGTTTTGCTGCTGTTTTCTGTTCTCTGGAAGTTTTTGTAAACACACAGTTTGGAGTGTTTCTGAACAAAATAACCTCGCCTCTTTTGTAATTCTGAGAGTGTTGTTAATTGCCAAATTACAACCCTGGATGTTTTCAAAGTCACTACTGGCTGTAGTGATCAGCCAAAGTCATTTGTAACGGGTGTTCAGATAGAAATAACTGATAGCTTATTACAGGTGCCTCACACTGCCCTCTTCCTCCTCCTCACCCCTCCCAAATGGATTGTAATAGCTTGTGATGTGTGAGCATGGTTTCGGCAGCTTTTGACTCAGTGCTTAAGTGGAGTGTGACAAACTGCTCTCTGCATAGACCTTTCATTCGTCAAGCCCCGTTTTCCAGGGCACATGCTACCTCTCCCTTTAATAGTTCTGTCTTACACTGGCAGCTGTACTTTATGGACGAACCGGAATTTTAATGTAATTATATACGTCTTCACATTTATTTATTTTTTAATCTAAAGCTGTATATCGGACTTTATAAATGAGACAATGACAGCGTATGTTTGTATGCCTGTGTTGTGTTGAAGTGCTCAGTTTTTCAGTGTTGCCTCAGTGTCTGATTTCATGTGCTGAACCAAAGCGCATATATGCATCTCCTCCAGCTCTTGTTGTTCCGACCTCCAAGAGTACAGTCTGCCCTTGGAACCCTGTGTATTTTGTGTTTGTGTGTCTGTCTCAGTGTATTTTTTTATACCTTCTGTGTCCTGCCCTGAAAGCACATGTCAGCCCTTCTGTGCTGATAGAAATTCGCTGCTTTATTGAGGCTGATTTAGTGCCTGTCAAGCCAGCTGTCCAATGGGAAATAATTTTTAAAAAGTCCTTTATTTTCAGCTCTTGTAGTATTTACATCCACTTTTGAATTAGTTTGTAGCCTTCAGGGTGAAGCACGACTCTAATTTTAACCCTGAAAAAAAGGAAAATGTGTTCAAGTCGATCATTTATCACGACAGCTGCTCAGGAAGACACATCTTCAGGACTGGAAAAGGCACTGTCAATCATGTATAGTAGAAATACATTGATACATTTGTTTAAAATGGAAAAAAGGCAGAGGTTGTTTTTCTTGTTTATATTCATTTACAGTCTGTTCCTAAGGAAAATAAAGAATTTTTCCAATAAAGATATGTGTGATGAAAGGCACATATCTATCTCTAAATGAGCATGAAATCGGCCCTGCAAATTTATGAAACTCAATTCTAGACATAAATGCCCCAAATTTGATTGGTCACTGAAGGTGGTGAAAGGTTCAGTTTCCAGCTGTAAACTACTTGATAAGTTAATTTGGTTGGCATGTTTGTCCGATGGTTAGTACTGTCACTTCACTGCAAAATGATTCCTAGTTCAAAGCTGGGGCTTTTCTGGCAGGAGGTTGCGTGCTGTGAATCTGCTCTTCTACTCCTTTTAATACTTGTAACAAAACAGGGGAAAAAAAGACTCCCAAATTCCCAATTTAACATAAAAGTTGGCATAGCAACCAATACAACCTGGTACAGGCTGCAGAACAGCGAATCGCAGCACAGCAGGAAAGCCCAAATGTCGGCTGAAAATGCCCCCCCCCCACAGTATATACAGATTCTACTTCACATGAGCCTTTATAGAAAGCTGCCGCATGTTCCATCCAATATTATGTTTGATTAGGAGCGCCAATGCGGGTCGTTTTGACTTGTTAGGTAGATTCATAGCGTATGTATGTTGATGTTACATTGTTCGGCACAATGCCAGCTGATGATAGCTGAAAGTGAAAGAAAGGATTTTAGCTGTGCCGAAGCAGGCCAGGACACTGAATAAAGAAATGAAGAACTTTGCGTGGTCGCTGCGAATGTCTGCCTCCTGTGACAACAGAGATGGAAATATTCGACTAATCCTTATTCCACTTCCGCCATACATCACTACATCTGGCTGCTCACTCTCTTTAGTCTATTTATTTAGGAGAGTGAGAGAGCAGAGTTGGGTGGGTGGGTATATGGTGAGAGAGGGAGTGTGTGGATGGTCACAGCGATAAAGTAGAGAGGGAGGGGAGGGGTAGATGAAAGAAGGGGTGATCAAGTGAGAGACAAAAGGTATGAGATAGATGTAGCAGAAGCGGCGAGGGGAAGGAGAGCGACAGATGTAAAGGATATCTCCCTTCATGCCCCAGCCCCCGCTTGCAACATCCTGAGTTGAGCCGCTGTGAACTGCTGGATCCCGCCGTGTGGATTTCTCCACAGCAGCCTCTTCCACAGGAGCGCAGGAGTGGGCTGTGCAGGAGCCTGTTGCCTGGATACCTCTGCTGTCGCTACGGCGGCGAAAAGCCAAGACCAAAGCGTGTGCGTATTTGCTGGCTGGTGCCGCTGCCATGGGAAAAACACAGCTGGCTGACTGTTTAGACGGTTCCCTCGCTTGCCGACTTGCTGGCTGACTTGCTGTCGTCGCATGTACGCATAAGGAAAGAATCACCCTGAGAAGGGGGCTTTAAAGAGAAGGGGGAGGGGGGTGGCTGGCACCCTGCTTTGCATGATGAAGAGAGCTGTTTGGTAGCAGGGATATTACTTTGGCAAAATTGAAGCAACTGCAACAAGAGCCGGAAAGGGCTGGTAGGGGAGAAGTCACGCTTGGGGCTGGCTGAGTTACTTAAGCAGGAAGGCTGTGGGCAGCTATGCAGATCCAGTCTTTTGGTCCACAGTCCAAAGCCTCCAGCTTCATCCTCAGTCAGAGATGTGTACTGGCCTCCAAAATGGAAATCCACCGGTACGTATCTGTTGTCACAGACTTAGTCCTGCTGCTTTTGTGCTCTTTCTATAGGAACCTTAAACGGAAACTGCTGCTCACTTTTGATCGATGGGAAGAGAATGCCTCATGCTTCACCAGTGACAATTGTTGTTGATTTGGTGTGCTCTTATCAAGTTATCTAGTCAATTTCAGAATTAGGATCATGAACCAAAATCTGACATACTGAACACTTCAGCATGATTACAAATGATCAAATGAAACTTTTAACCCAGATTTATGCCTGTTGGAAAACTAGGCGTAGGTAAAGAGGGGCAGTAGTGCTCATTTCCAACTCTATATATTTCTGACTCTACTCTCTTTGCATGATTCACAGTACACCGAATCATTTTTAACTTACAATGGCCCTTGCAGCCTCTCACTTCATCCATAAGCCACCATCTGTTTAAGCTAGCCGTCTATTATTTTGGGCCCTTCGCTTCCACAAACAGAAACTGAAACTGTTCAGGAATTGATCCTTTGTGCAGACTTCTTTAAAGTTTTAAGAAATGGTTGGCACAGACTGAAGGCATGACAAGGACTTTAATTTACATGTGATGTAGAGCATAAAGCTACGGTTCTGGTTTTCTGTAACTATCAAGAGAAGATAATTGATTAGTATTAGCTTCATTCTGGATGTATTGTACTAATGGATGCTAGTGTTGTACGTGCTTGTCCCCCTAAATAATTGTGATCATTTGTTTTTGCTGCATTCATAATAAATGTGATGCATAGAGTTTTAAACCCTGAATCGGTGAATAATGGCGACCTGTGTGAAGTCTTATGCCCTTCTTTTTTTAAAACCAGATGTTTAAATCCACATGCAGAAGGTCTGGTTTTGGTTTTTTTGGGCAGTTTGTTTTCGAATCTCAGTTTGTCGGAGTGTGTTCGAGTCAACTCTGAGTTGACTGAAGGATTTTCTGTTCTCATGCCTGTGTGCCTTCTTCCCCAAGGGCTTGGTTGGATCCAAGTAGCTACATTGGTGATTTAGCAGTTGCAACGTGATGTTAAACATGAAGACTCTGTTTATTTATTGATGATTGTTTGCTAAAATGTCAGACAACATTTGAGTTTGGCTCAGTAGCACGGATGTTATGTTCACTTGGATTTTTGTTTTGTTTTCATGGAATGAAATGAAGATTTATTTATTTTAAAGTTGGGGAAACAAAATGAATGAATTAAACCGAATGTATTCAAATCGCCTAATGGACCAAGGGATCCAGATATGGACCATATAACTCAACAAACAGGGCTGGGATAATAACCTATAGTTGACCTTTGACTTTACAAGCCTTCAAATCAGAACAAAGGTCATTTTGACCAGCCATAGTGAGCTTGTGAGTAGGTGATTGGGAGGAGAGCTGATTGAAACCTGGCTCTGTATGTTAATGTTAAAACTAAGCCTGTTTAGAGAGCTTAGCATGATTACTGCAGATGCTGAATTTCTTTAAGTTTCTGTGTTATTTCATGGTCCTCATGAGCATCTTCTCCATTCACATGCCATGTTATTAAGAAATTAATAGTGATCTTTTAGTCTGGATAATTTTGCAAAAAATAAGATTATTACATTTGAAATATTTTACACTCTGAACTATGACTCTGTTCTGGGATTTCCAAGTACATGCAGAATATGCATGAACAGCAGGAGCCTGTGTGGAGGTGACCTGCAGAGTTGCTTTGTAATTTTGGAACCTGCTGAGATTTGCTAATAGGTTTTCTGGAAAGGGATCATATGAGGCACTAAGTATTAATTGGCAGTGAGATCGGATAATCTGCTGGGATTGAGTTTGACCCTAACTCTGAATTAGACAGATTATACTTGGTTTTGTTTGCTTTGTCACTTCAAAGGAGTCAGACTTTCTTGTATGTTTTCAAGTTGTCTTGAGCATTAGATCTTCAGACTTTCTGACAGTCTTTCAAAGTTTCCAAGGCATAGTGCATAACTGCCTTATGTCCAGCTTCGCCTAAACAAAGGGTGCTCTGTGGCTTTTAAACCAGTCCTGTGGGAGTATTTGGCAAAGAAACAGAAGTTTGGAGGTATTTTATGAACTTTGTGGACATTAAACCAGAATTGTGATGTGACTGTTGCTGAACCAGACCTTTGCAGTTTTGCACCTGAAGGCTGCAGTTGTTTATTTCAGTAGTTTAAGAGGAGTGAAAGCTGAGTTCAGTGCAGACTTGCTCTGCCATCAATGTGTCCCCTGTCCGTGTGTGAATAGAACTGTGATTGGACCCTTGTAAAATGTGCCAGGCACCCAGTTAGGCCGCAGTCTGAACCCTGGAAACTACCTTTAAAAACCACTAGATATAAGTGATATACAGCGACTTGAACAAACACCTTGGAGAACTCGATATCTGGATTGGGTTATGTTCAATAGTGCATGCTTGAAACAGCCTGTTTTCTGCCAAGTGTAAAATTTTCTGTCTCTATTTGCTGTGTCCTTACTAATAGGTCAGTCAAATGTGTCTGATCGTTGTTCTTTGACTGTAATGTAGCCCATTTGAAAAAGTGTGCGGTTTAATTTAAGGAAAGGTCAAAATGGGCTTGTTGAGGGGATGACACTGAAAAGGATGAGCCACTAATAAAAGATGTGCGTGTTTGTGTGGTGGGATGAGGATTGGTGCCACCTGTGGCCGAAGCCTCTGAGGATCACGCTCTTCAGTCAGCTAATGGTTTCTGACTTACACAAAGCCTAATTGAATCCAAAAGGATTCAGTGGACCTGGCCTTAGAACTCATTAAATAAGACTGGAACTTGAATAGTCCAGTCAGGGGTTCAGGTAATTAGCAGATGATAATGTTTTACATCTTTAGGTGACTTGGAAATAATCAAGGGAGTGACGACACTAGTTGT
This sequence comes from Pundamilia nyererei, assembly GCF_000239375.1. NCBI lineage: Eukaryota > Metazoa > Chordata > Actinopteri > Cichliformes > Cichlidae > Pundamilia > Pundamilia nyererei. The sequence goes on along the minus strand of NW_005187575.1, from coordinate 287,032 downwards.
ATTGTAATATAGCTTTAAAATGGAATAAAAGAAGTTTGTTTTAACAGTCATTAACGGTAACAACATTTTCTGTGATTAGCTGTGTAATGACCATGAGATAAAATGCGTAGGCCTGGTTCCGGCAGCCAGTGCGGTGTGGAACATCTGATATGTCTTGTGACTTTAAACTGTGTTGGCTAGAAATAAATTTGGATGTTGGAGTTGGATTACTGACATGTTTTGTTATTTAGCCTAGTTGGACATCTTAAACTACTTAAAACAAAGTGTAGCTCAGCCTTTTCGAGTCTTCTTTGAGCATGTTTAGGTGAATTGTTACGAGTTGAAACTGCTGGAAAAGTTTGTACAAGATGCTGAACCCTGCATCAATGTGTGTGTCTGCAAATGTTAAAAAGCACTGTTTGATTAGATGACTGAGACATACTCAAAATAGAAAAGTAGTAGCAGAAAGCACTTTATATGTTGCAGTCCATTTACCATTATACCAAGAAAGCTAAAAATGGAGTTGTAAGAACTACAATAATACTCAGATGCTGCAGTTTACTCCCAGAAAGGGGCTGGCGCTTGTAACGGCTACTAGAACTATGGAAATATTCTCGTGGCCCAAAACCACCTTGCATTAACCATGGGATTTTAAAGCTCTGGCTCATTTGTAGATATTTAAAAATAAGGGTTATGTTAGCTTCCTGGGGTATTTTTCAGTCTTGCTGTTCCTTGAGGAGCCTTTTCTCCAGTTTCTCATTGCTAATTTAGAGTAGTAAGCAGGGCTGCACGATTAATCGTTAGAAAATCGCGATCTCGATTCATACTTATGTGCGATCTCATTTCCAAATGACAACGATTTAAAAAAAACAAACAAA
>NW_005187575.1:283260-285076 GCF_000239375.1 Pundamilia nyererei | reverse complement strand
TGTGTGTGTGTGTGTGTGTGTGTGTGTGGACCCATGCTTACTTTACAAATATCAAATCTGCGGGTATTGATTATTCTAATTGATTAACAAGGTTTCACAAGTCGATTTTGGTTTTTCCTCTGAACGCTGACTGATGTGATAAAGGAGGTTTCCATGTTGCCATTAAATTTGATGTATTGATTCAAGTTTGAATCTCATTTATGAAACATGCTGAATGGTTTCAGAAAAATGTCATGACGTCATATCAGGTAGCTGACGTTCTCCTGTTTGGCGTTTCCTGTTTAAAAGGTGGGTGTAATACAAGTACATCTGATGGATCACCTTTATTGTCTGATATAAGCACAGTTGTTTAGGAGAAGTGAGGTGGACTGAATGTGTGTGAACATCGTCAGTTCCTGCTCTTGTTTGTTTGCAGCTTCATGTCAAAAGTCTTTGGTGCAAATATGATGTGGAGCAAATCCATTCTGAAAATTATTTGACTTCTTGTCTAGATTAGGGTGATTTAGGTTTTTGGACATATTCAGATACCCCCGAGAGTCTGGAGTCCACTGGAATCTCTTAATTTTCTCTTCCTCTAAACACTGGTACTGTAACTGCGCCCAGTGGTTGAACAGGATCTTTCTCTTGTCTGCGGGCCTCCGTCTTCCCTCCCTGTCTGCTCCTGATCACTTCCATATGAGCTAGGAGCTCTCTGCTCCACACTGTAGTCGATGGCTGACTAATAAAATAGAAAAGAGAATGAGAGGGAGAGAGATGGATGAGGAAAGAGGGTTTAGATGAGGGCACCAAGAGATTGAGTTAGTGGGACAGAAAGTTAGAAAGCGAGTTTAAAAAGAAAACAAAAAAAACAAAAAAACCCAACAACAACACAGAGTGAGCTAAAAGTTAGTCCAGGCTGCTGAGTGAAAAGGAAGGATGCAGATGTGGCTGGGATGCTCCCTAGAGCCCCTCTACACTGAACTCCTTCCTTCTGTCTATAGCCAGCTGCACTTCTCCCTTAACAACCTTCATGGCTTTCCCAATCCCAGTATACCTCTGTCTTTTATTCTTCTCCTCATGTGCATTTTCACAGCGGGGACTCCCGCTGGATTCCACGCCCAAGCTTGGAAAAGCTTTCCCTAACATTCATTTTGGTTCAGCTTGCAAGTTTTGTTTCAGCTTCACAGGATTTATCATCCTCCCCCACCTTGAAAACGGCTGACTCTGGCTTTTCAGACCAGAGCCTCAGTTTATTGTCAGCCAAATGGGGCAAACTGTAGAGAGCAAGTCAGTTTAAAGAGAGAGGAGGAGGCAGAATGAAGAAATGCCTCTGTTGTGAGTCATGTTAATGAATCTATTCTGAGAAGTGTGTGTGTGTTTGTGTTTGTCAGGGGCACCCTTTTGTTAATTTGTCTCTTGAAGGCTGATTGAGTCTGAGCAGCTAAGTGTAGTCTCAATGATTATACATCTGTTCAGGCCAAAAAATACCACTGAGAGTTTAATGAAATTAACCTCATTGGTGTAACTCGGAAATAATGAACACTGTAAACAAACAGTCATTGTATATCAGCAAGGTATCATTAATGAGGAAATCTGAATTTTATATCAGACCAGTGAAGTGGAATGTTCGATAAGAGCAGCTGTATAAAAACTGCAGCCACTGCAAACTTCCCCTCTCCATCTCTCACATTGATCAACCATAACACTATGAACTATTGATAGGTGAAGTGAATAACACTAATCGTCTCTTCATCATGGGACCTGTTAGTGGGTGGGATGTATCAGGGAGCATTTTGTTCTCAAAGTTGATGTGTTAAGTGGAGGAAACATGGACAAA
>NW_005187575.1:269470-282391 GCF_000239375.1 Pundamilia nyererei | reverse complement strand
GATCTCAATTCTAAGCCAAAAAATCGTGATTCTCATTTTATGCAAAATCGTGCAGCCCTACTCTCAATCCAATCGAGCATCTGTGGGATGATGAACTACAGCTCCACTGTGTTGGACTTGGTGATAGTGATGTAGTTGCTATTCTTTGGTGAGCCTGGTGTGGCACTACATAATTAGTTCTCCACTTACTGCTGGGACATGACCAGAACTTTTATGTGCATTAAAGTCATATCTTCAGCATAACCATGTATAATATCCACAAAACTTAAAAAGAGGTTATACACACACAATACGGTAATATTATGTTGAAGCACAGTATGTATCACTCCGCGAGGCTCCTGCCTACGATAGCCGTAATGCTCTGACAATCCATCAAGCGGTGCGGGTTTGTAGCTTAGCAAAGTCATACTAAAACATTTGACAGATTTTCGAGCGCCGTGTATGACATAAAATCGTTTCGAGGTCAGTAAACACAACCCGAATTCATACATAAGCCCCACGGGATTATAAGGGGCTCTGTCGATTTTCAGAAAAATCAAAGGATTGATTTTAAGTGTGCCGTGTTTTCCAAAACACACGGTAATAACGACGGCCCGCTAGCATGTGCTACCAGAAATAGTGCTTTGTTGTGTATCTGACAGATGAAAGCTAAACCAGCTCCACACCCCTGAAGTTGCAGCATTTTTACAAACCAATTCTGGTTCATCCGTTCCATTCAACGATCCGCTTTCGCTCTTCTCATTCTCTGTCGCCACCATGCTTTTTTTCGCCATGTGCATATGAAAACAAAGGCACTGCGCATGCGCGTTTTACCCATATTCTATCGCGATATTTCATTTTCTTATCATTGCCCAACATTATACCTGTATTACCGTGAACGGTATGATACGGCCCAGCCCTACTGTGAAGAGATCACCACACTGATACCACAGTAATACTCCACATATGGTGAATCAGAAGGCTCTGTATAGCTGGCACAATGACACAAATGAATTCATCACTCAGCTCCTGGCTTTGTCAGACTGGCAGACGCACTGAATGAGATTTTTAGTTTGGCCATTTTTGGGTTTTTTCTATATTTAGATTAGTCACTCGGCTGCTTACATAACGCTGGCCCATCAGCTGTGGAAAAAGTCGCAGTTTCCAGCCATAGTAGTGATGGACTGAGTCAGTAATTTTCAGGTAATCAGAAATTTGACTTGCTCCAGTCTTCAGTACCTTAGTTCAACAACCATGGGTTAGAAGGAGCCAAATCAGTGATTCCCTTTTGCTTTTGTCTTCTACTTCTCTCCTCTGCACTCCTTTGCTCTCTGTAAACCCACAGTACCTCACCCACCCCAATCCTGGCAGGATGTGACATCATGGCAGTGAATACCCTGGAGCTGTTCTGTTCCTCTTTGAAGTCAGAACTGCTCCAAACTCAGAGCTTCATTAACATTAATGAAGGAGATGAAAATATTCTCATTTCATTTCCCATTCTCTCCATTTCTATTTTTGTCAGCTCTGCACATTTGTCCTCTGTGTGTCGGTGTGTGTGTGTTGATGTGTCACTATTCGCTTTTCCTTTTAACAGGGAAATAGTATCCACATATATGTAAAACTGTTGTTTGTCTGTAAGAGCATTCAGATTTTTAGCCTGTAGTTTGGTATTTTATCTAACATGGTGAAATTTAAGGAGCTCATAAAGTAAGCTGTTAAACTAAGCAGATCTGGTTAATTAGATGGTCATTTAAGCTAATGTAAGCTACTGTTAGCTAATGCTACTTGATATGCTTCATTGCTTCATGGCCCCCATTGCTTCAATGACTATCCCCCCCACCCACACCCCACACAATTTATACCACCCCTGCCCACACACCTTACCAATCTGAGCCATGGTCTGAGCAACCCCCATCACTGAGGCCACTCACAGATGCTATTCAGACAAGCGCTTTTCTTTGCACTACTTCCAAGCACTTTGCAACTACTTTGCTCTCCAATGTGTGCCTTATTTATTTTTTTTAAATTTATCCCTCTTGTGTATATATTTTTTCCGTTTGCTATTTATTCTTGCTGTCTACTATTTATATTTTATTCTGGCACAGTTGGTGTGGAGCACCCATAATTTCATTGTACATGTACAATGACAGTATTCTATTTTATTCTATTCTAGTGTGACGTCTGGGGCTTCTTTGCTGCTTCAGGAGCTGGACGACTTCCTGTAATTGAATCATGAGCTCTGCTCTCTATCCTCAAGTGGTCAGCACTCCCGGAGGCTGGACATCATGAATGTCCAGCCGTCAGTAAACTGTTGATTTTAGCCCGTTGGTAGGTGGCTGCCAGGTAGCAAGGTGACATTATAATATCCGATATAGATGGGAACCAGTGGATCCAACCATTGGACTTAAATGTATCCATGTGCCAAAGTTTGGTTGCTATTCAGACAAGAAGAACATTTTATACAGCACATTTAACTTAATATAAATCTCAGAAATCTAATCTGTAGTTGCATTTAAGAATTCCTTTTTAGGAAAAAGCATGGCTCTTTCTGCAGTCATGTTGGCACAGAGGCACAGAGTGTAGCAGTGTAGTGTCAGTAGAGAGGCAGGCAGAGGGTAGCTGATACATTTAGTGGAAGGGTTAACAAGGAGACGAGGAGGGTCAACAGGACTAGATTACACCGGTCAAGTACTTAACCATCAAAGCTTACATTTCACTGTGACTGTCTGAGACATATCACTGAATTGGCTGCAAAGACGAAAGACAATTCACCACTACATAATGTACATACTCATGTACAATCTCAGTTAGGATTGCTATTAATGTAAATAAGGGTGCATTTTACAGGTTCTTCCTCTGATGACTGTCTGCTTTAAAAGAACCATAACTGTCAAAGTAATTATCCTACAGAGATTGGACCAATTAGGAGAAAGCAACTGTGTCATGTCTGCTCATCTGTTCTCCACATTTTCTTTCTTTTGGTTCCACATATTCCTTTTCTTTGCTCACATTGGTTGCAAAGAGCACTTGGACCTTCAACACAAAATCTCTTCGAATCGCACACATGCAAGCTGTACTACATTCACCACACAAAAATGTAATGTTGAGAAATTGCATAGACATGCGCACCCAGTGTGGTGAGAGTTTATGACTTAAAGCCTGCAGGCTATGGTCTGCAGTGGTCCTGAGCTTGAATTTATTTTATGCTATGATAATATGTGACATCCTATCTGGCCAAACAAAGTGACCACAGTAACCAAAATATGCACCAGTTCTCTCATTATTTTTTTACTGCTCAGTTGTGAGGTTCAGAGTGCCTCTTTTGAATGGCTGCATTCAGTCACTCTCCCAATTCCAAATCCATTGGTACAATTCCAGGAGGTCCTGGGATATGAAGTCATAGCATTTGGGGGGTCCTAATCATTCCTAACTTCCCGTATACAAGCAAGTCTGAAATGGTTTTATATGTAAAGATGATGAAATGCTATAATCATAAGGTAAATTAAAGCTAAAGCCAAACAGTAAGGCTGACTAAACTTGCCTGTTAAATAAAAGCAAGAAGAAAACTGACACAAAATAACAAAATCTCACTTTGTCACTTGCTGGTACTAGATTGGACTCCCTTTGCCTTCCGAACTGCCTTAATTTTTCATGGCAAAGATTCAACAAGCTGCTGGACACATTCCTCAGAGTTTTTGGTCCATGCTGACACAATACCGTCAAAAGGCTGTGGACTGCACATCTGTGAATTTCCCATTCCACTGCATCCCAAAGTGGCTCTATTGGATTGCGATCTGGTAACTGTGGAGGCAATTAGAGTCCAGTGCACTCATTGTCATGTTCAAGAAACCAGTCTGAGATGATTTGATCTTTGTGACATGGTGCATTATCCTGCTTGAAGCAGCCATGAGAAGATGAGTACACAGTGATCATTGGACATGGTTGGCTAAAACGCTCAGGTAGGCCGTGGTGTTTAAACGTGTGCCAAGAAAATCGCCTCCACACCAGCAGCATCCTCAGCCATTGATGTACGTCAGGATGCATCCATGCTTTCGTATTATTTACTGAAACTTCTGATTCTACTATCTAAATGTCACAGCAGGACAGGAAACTCGTCAGACTAAGCAACTTTTTTTTTTTTTTTTGACTAGTCAGACCCAGCTACCAGACCAACCCAACTATGCTATCTGTTAGCATAAAGGACTGAAGGTCTAAAAACTGTTAATTTATCATCTGAGCAATTACAATACTGAATACTTGGTTACAGTGCTGCTTCTTTAAAACAAATCTTTGTTTTTAAGAGGAAGTAAATTAGCACATGAGACTGAAAACTTGGTGTTTTCAGAAATGTATCATCCCTCTTTGCAGTTTTTAGTATGCAACTTGAAATTTAAAGGCATGTGTGCGGTCTGAATACTTGTATGCACATAAACCAGTGACTAGGGGTGGGTTTATCTTCCAATCCCAGCTGAAATCACTGTAGCTGCTGCTGCTGTGAGCCTCAGAGGAGAAAAGTTAATCGTTCTTACTCCGTTTGGCCAGTATAATAGAGACGTAAGGTTGGAGTAATTTGCCCGTAGAATATTGAAAAATCTGCAGTGATCGTGAATGAATGGTTCTGTCTTTATTTCCAGCTCCAGTGTGTTTGAGCTCAGAGCTTTTACTAGTTTGATGTAAGGTGAGGGCTGAGGTGTGAAGTCTCGGTGCATCTTCAGAGAGGTTTGACATTAAATCATATTGTAAGTTCATCAGCTTCTGTGGGGTGTTACCACAGCTCGACCATGATGAAGCACATTTGAGCAGAGGCGTGAAAGTGTTTGTGAGAGCTGGAAATGCGGGGAGCTGTGCATATGGATGCCTGAACCTCGTGCATGTGTGTCCTTGTGTGTACTTTGGAGAGGCATGGGTGTATGAACAAGCCCACAATACACACTGGCGATAAATGCTTTGCAGCAGTCTCGGGAAGTATTCTTTGAAACCTGGAGTGAGATGCATGTTAAGTAGCTCTGGCATATGCAGGAGACTGCTTGCACTCCTGTGTGTCTGTGTGTGAACCTCGTTCGTGTTCTACATTCAGAGATGTGTTTTTCTTCTCACTGTAAAGCCTCTATTTTCATGCATTTCTAACACTGACGCCGACTCTCTGAGGATGTGTATATGGCCTGTTCTCATCACTTCCTCCCTGACTCTTTTCACTCCTTCACCCTTCCCCAAGCAATTATGCCTGTCATTTTTACACTTCCTGTCTCTCAAGCTCTCCCTCCGTTTCCCGTCTTAACCTCTGCGTTTTTGCCTGCTTGTATTCAGAGTGTAAATTGTCACACAGGTTCATGATATCATAGGCCACCATATTTGGCTGTAGGTGAGAAAACAATGATGATGTCATTAGTGTCAGACTGGGTTTGAGACAACAGATATATCTAACAAGCCAATGAGATGGTGTTTTATAGACATAGATGTTTATAAGGCAGGGTAGTTAACGTGAAGACTGCAGGCTTGTGCTGCTTTTAAATTTGACCTTTAAAAGAAAAAAACATGATATAACAGCTTGTGTGTTTCCGAACTGCATGGATGCAAAATAATCTATAGCAACCTTGAATATGAGCAGATACAAAACTACGTCCTAGCTTATTAATTACCAGGACATGTCACCACGCTATATGGAAGCTTGTATAACAGATTTCTTTTTGATGTGCTAAAGGAAAATCATTTTTCCATCTCACTCTAGCATGTGTGTTTTGCAAGCAGCCAAGTTTCAGCTGATGTTAGCAAGCCTAGTTGGCAAGTTGCATTTAAAATCTGTCCAATTCCAATGCACCTACACTTAGCAGTGCTGAGGCCTGAATGACCGCTGTCTCTACATCTGACTGTGCAGACACACTTGTCATTAGAGGCCTCCACAGCTCTTAACTTTAAGCCTCAAGTAAAACCAGATTGATGAGATGTAAAACAAAACCACAGTACCATTATTATGTAGGTGGAAACTGTCCATAGAGGCAAAAACAGTTTTTTGTTGTTTTTTTTTTTTATATCAGGCTGAAAAAGGCACATTTCATAGCCGAATTTGGGCATTTCAACATGATAGCCTCTGGAGTGATTTTGGAGGCAGGTTCATGTGTCCACTACAGAAAGTGCAATTCCAAAGCTGCATAGCTACAGTGAAAAGTGAGCACAGCAGAGTTTCCAGGCCTTAAATCAGCTGTGTGGCAGCAGATGTAGCCATCGCAGCAGAAAAGACTGGAGGCAGTTTTTTTTTTTTTCTTTTCTCTCAAATGTGCAGTCTCCCCTCACTGTCAGTCTTTAACTCTTTCCCCTGTAAAGAGGACATTTGATCTCCTCCCCTGTACCCTTAATGACGAGTTTTGACACCTCAGTATATAATAAAGAAATAGTTTGACAACCAGTAGGATACTGTCTGGGTTTGCTGTTTGCTGGTTTAAGAGAATCTCTAGATGGATGATTACTAATGTGTCACTGAGGAGCTTGGAGGCATCTGAAGGGCTGTGGACTTTTAGTCTGTGCACTGCAGACCAAGTTCATGGGAATTTAGTTAATACTGATCAGTAACACTAATGAAGGCATTTGCTTGCTGCCTTTGAGAATTGGTATGTTTGATTAAACTGATATTAGACTGCTATGTTTGATTATGGAGGAGTATGAACCATGTTAAACACAGATTTTAAAAATAAATAAATAAATAAATAAGGATACGGATAAGCTGTATTTGTCGGTTGCAGTTGCCTGCAGCTGAAATGACACACCTAGTCGACCATACATACAATACATACAATATACAAACTTACATTGTGGATACAGGTCAGGCTAGGCAGCAAAAAAGGGATAGACGGTGAGATATGTAATACATAGGGGCAATTAGGGAGAAAATGATTACTGAGAAGACGCGCGCAAACACTCACCCCCACATACCAAACTATTAATACAACAAAGTTAGTTTAGTTAGGACTGCAAGCAACAATGACAGCAGATATGACACTGATTAGGTCCATCACTGTATAAAAGTCAGAGCTGAGGTGGGAGCGGGTTGCCAGGCAGCTTGCAGAGGCAGAATCAGTTGTGCACAGACTAAAACTGAAATGACATTCACAATATGAGATGTTGTGTGGAAGTGTACCGGCTGAGCCATCAGCTGATCTGCTGGGATTACAGCTAGGCTTGAAGTAGTGAAGTTTATTGGTGAGCTGTGGAGCCAATGAAACATTCACTAGTTAATTTCATTTTACAGTCTGTTTTTGGTGTTGTGTGCTCTGCTCTCAGTTTCTTGCTTTTATACCTGTGGGGTCATCTTTGTATTTGCAGTCCCAAGCACTTGGTCACTTCACAAAACTTGCTTCAAAGAAGAAAGGAAGATTGAAAAAGATTGGATTTCTAAAATGGTAGAATAAACTTTTCTATGTCTCTTGTCCCTGCAGTGAACAGAGCATCTGCCAGGCGCGAGCTGCTGTCATGGTGTATGACGATGCCAATAAGAAGTGGGTCCCAGCCGGTGGCTCTACAGGCTTCAGCAGAGTCCACATTTACCACCACACGGGCAACAACGCCTTCCGTGTAGTGGGACGCAAGATCCAAGATCATCAGGTCAGTGGATGAGACGGGGCTGTTACTATCACAGTGTATATATAGATTTGAAAAGGAGAAATGGTCTGTGACTATAAGCATACAAAAACAATGACACAATTATCACATTTGTGTTAGTGATATAGTGCTGATATTACATTTTTTTGACCTCCGACTGTGTCCTCTGGCAGCAGATCCTTTTCAAGACAGAACTGTCCATCTGCTGGACCAGTCCTGCCCTGGGACATACCAGCATTAGTAGTATTCATGTTGATTTTTGTGCCAGTAGTTGTTTGGAGCCCTTTTACAAATATACCTTTTAGTTTTGAAGATTGTTGTGCTGGGAAGGGAAGGTGTGACGTGCAATGTGCAAATGAATGACTCCATCAAGTGTCACTAGAACACTTGATAGTTTGAATCAGTGTGTCACAAAGAGCAAACAATGGATATGAATTACTGATGTGCTTACATGGTGGAAAAATGTGGCTGGTTTAAAAATCTCAATTCAAGATGCAACGTCACACGTAGAAATAATTCAAGTTTTATTATGTGATAGTATTTTACAATTACTTTAGTTATTATTAATCAAAAGTGTTAAGTAGTTATTTTGTAGTTTTACGTAAATTTTCTCAGTGGAAAAAAAACTGCAAAAGTTACTTGAGTGCTCAAATTTGAGTTATACTTTATAATGCTGTCTTTACTGGTCTGTTCAGTTTAATTTTATTTATACAGTGCCAAATCTCAACAACTGCTGCTTGAAGTTGCCTTTTATTTTATTGTGTGTTGTAGGTAAAGACTAAATAATACAGAGAAAATCCCAACAATTACATGAGCCGTATGAATAAGCACATGGTTGACAGTAGAAAGGAAAAACTGTCTTTTAACAGGAAGAAACCTCCTGCAGAACCAGGTTCAGAGAGCAACAGCCAAATGCTGTGACCCACTGGGTGTTTCAGTAGATTCACACGTGAATGACATGGTTTCTTTATTCAGTGACAACAGAAAAGGATGGAAATAACCTTGAGTTACTTGCACTTTGCCATAATATTTTTCGACTTTCCACTGAACCTGTATTCTGAGTCTTCAACTGTTTTCTTCTTGACCATCTTGTTCCTCTTTTTTCTGTGCATGTCAGCACATCGTGCTGCCTGGTTAGCTTTTATTTGTAAGAATAAGTAACCATCATATATTTATTGCAGCAAGCCATGCATGTATGAACACATAATGATTTAGTCCTACACAGCAGAGTCCTGGTGAGGACATTTGAGCAGAAAGAAACTCAGATTAGCTCAAATGGCTCATAGCTTCAGAGCAATAATCCCGAAGCTGACAATAATCCTCAGTTTAGATGAAAGCATCCCAATCAGAGCTGAGGCACAGTGGGTACAGTTATATGCAAAAGTTGGGGCAAATCTGTGGAATTGTGAAAAGGCAAACATTCCTGCAGGAAATGCAATGTGTGAGAGGGATGAGCTGAATGTATGAGTTCAGAATTGTGTTTATTGCGCAAACCTTTGCAAACAGCTGTCAGTGTGCTCTGCATGTGCATTTATTGCACATTCGCACTAAATTGCACTAAACCTTTGGTGTTGGTTAGCTTTCTTCTGGAATGCCACAAAATCTGTGTATAAAAACTCGGCTAGTGAACAATGCTTATGGCAGCTTCCCATTCCTCCAACCTCCGATCTGGTAACCATTTGGAATTTTAACATATCTAATAAAGCAAATTGGAGCGTTTAGACAGTGGATTTTCATTAATATCAGGGAACACATGTTTCATATTCATAATACAGACGTGCTAAAAATGACTGGCTGGAGTGTGCGCATCCTCAGTTATGAGGCCTGTAAAAACATGGGCGAGTCAGAGGCTGGACTGGCTGTGTTTATGTTGGCGCTTCACACTTGGGCTTCAGCCTGATTTCTCACTGTGTGGCACTGCCTATCTTACCATTTCCTCTATTTGTTTCACTGCCATCCACAACAAAACATTTGCAGTTACACAGTTCCTCCTCACATTTGCTGCTTGTCATCTTATCCAGTCCATCAACAATACAAAGCAAATATGGGAATCCTTTCCTGCCTACCAGAGACACATTAGCAAAAACTCAAAAATCGACAACAGACCATTTCCATAGTCAAATAAATGTCTGCTCTGGTGCTAAAGCTTGTTTCTTTATAAATGAGCAGATTGATTACAGGTATTAGCACTCATAGAGCTGTTTTTTTTGACCAGAGTAGCAGTATCGTCTTCTGAAGTATTTTGCAATATTACCTTTAAGCCCTAGTGTCAGTACAGTACAGTAATCCTTCATTTAAATCAGGATGCGGCAGAAATCAAAACACACCACCAAGCCCTGTGTGATAAGCTGCTGGGTCCCTGTTGGGGAATGTTTTGAATTTATTCTCCTTATTAGTTTGGACGAGAGATAGCACAGCGATTATGAGATTAAACCGCATTACACATCTTTTCAGGGTATATCCGCTATATCAGATGAACTGTAACAAAATGAAGCGTGTGTGTGTGTGAGAATTCACTGATAATGCTGATTATGATGCTTCAAATATGAATGCTTTCATTGTGGGGGAAAAAGAGGTTGGACTTTAACAGCAGAGAAGGCAAGTTAGCATGCTAACAATCCAATAAATCTACTGCAAATAATGTATACTAATAAGCCTTAATAGCCTTCTCAAAGGTTTTAGAAGCTTGTTCGGTTCAGAAATCTTAAATACAGTAACTGTAAAAGACGGACATAGCAAAGACACTATAGAGAGGGACATAATGATGATGATAATAATATTAATAAATTTTATTTGAAAGTGCCTTTCAGAACACTCAAGGACACTGTACACAGCAGAATACCGGTAATAAAAGCAGTTTACACAATCATAAAAGCATAACACATAAAAACAAATTTAAAATAGAGTGGAGAGGTTATGCGGGATAAGCTATTTTGAACAAGTGAGTTTTGAGTCTGGACTTAAAGAGAGAGAAGGAAATGATTTTTTTTTTTTAAATCAGGAGGTAGGGAATTCCAGAGTCGAGGAGCAGAGCAGCTGAAAGCCCTGCTCCCCATGGTGGCGAGACGGGGAGAGGGGACAGAGAGAGAAAGAAGAAAGATCTGAGACACCGAGATGGGATGGTGATCTGAACCAGATCACAGAGATATGGAGGGGAGAGATGATGAATAGCCTTAAATGTGTACAAGAGTATTTTGAAATTGATGCAATATTTGACCGGGAGCCAGTGAAGCTGCTGCAGGACAGGAGTGATGTGATGGATGGAAGGGGTCCTGGTGATAATACGAGCAGCAGAGTTCTGGATGTGTTGGAGCTTGTGGATGGCCACAGAAGCATAGCTGTTAGGGGGGAAAACAGTATTGTAATGTTATTTTTAGGATGAAGTAGGAATCGTATTGGACTCATGACTCTTTCTCCTCGTGATGACTGAAATTAAAGGTAACTTGGAGAATGCTGCCACCCATTGTGACATCACCACTTGTTTCTCAACTGTGCAAACTGAAGCCATGATATTAAAGTTTTGGCTGCTTTTGAGCCACAAAAGGTCATATTTGGACACTGTTGTATCTATAGACCATATGGTTTATGGTCTGAAAGAATAATCATTCACCATATGTGGTTTTTAAAATGTGTCTGTCTGTCTTAAAATGCCAGTATCTGATGGTCAGGCTCCAGTGAATGAAATATTGCTACAATAATAATGATAAATAATATTAATAATGATAAATATATCAATTTTTTTTAAAACTTAACGAATAAAATACTAAAGTCATATCCCTGACTTCAAGCCTAAACAGAATCCTAACTACGTTTTAAAAATACACACATTATCCATATGGACTACATGGATACTTAAGCTTCAGCTGTGTAGGCACTCTGATGATGGAACTGAATATGTTTGTACTGTGATATGAGCCAATACACAAGTCAAATGTGAGTAATTTCCCCTTGTTGCTTCAAAAGTTTGATTTTTCTAAAAATACTTTTTGACTTTGCATGTGAGTAGAAAAAGGAAAATGTTCAGACAGTTCCTTTAGGTTCTAGGGAAAATGGTTTGGGACCCCTCCCTATTGGTCTTATTTAACAGGGAGTACCTTGAGGCATTACTGTTTGGCTGTGTGCCCCGAACAGTAAAAACCTCAGATGTGAACACTTAAAGTGCCTTAAATTAGACACAGAGTGAGGGGATCATAAAGTCTACTTACGAGGAAGTAAAAGTGACTTTAAACAACATAACAGGCGACAGTGTTACAAGGTTGACATATTGTGTTTTAATTGGAGATATTTTATTTTATTATTATTATGATCCTTCAGACTTGAAGTCATAAACCTCTCCTGTCTTGTCTCCGTTTCCTCTCTCTTCTGATTCACGGATGTCTGCAGGTGGTGATAAACTGTGCCATTCCCAAGGGGCTGAAGTACAACCAGGCCACACAGACCTTCCACCAGTGGCGTGATGCCCGACAAGTCTACGGCCTCAACTTTGGTAGCAAGGAGGATGCAAACGTATTTGCCAGTGCCATGATGCATGCACTGGAGGTGCTTAATTCGCAGGACACAGGTGAGACCTCCTGAGCATGCATGCTTTCTAGCTCCACCACATGATAACTGAATATCTAAATTATGCATGCACAAACTATATAGCTTATCCTGATACAGGATTCAGCTATAGCTTTTATTTAGATCAGATCTGCATTTACACTTGGTGCTGTTATTCCTGAAGATGGGCAAACATGACGATATATTGGTGTCTGCATGCTGTCGGGATTTGGAGAAATCATAGTCATATTTCTTGTCGTGTTCTCTCTGTACTGAGAGCTACGCTTCTGTAGATTTGTTTTCACATTGCATTTTACATGTGGATTTCCCTTTCTTAAAGAAATCAAAACAAAGAATAGTAACAGATGTAATGGCATGAGAGCATCACATGGTCATTAGCAGCCTGCTAAATTAGCTGCTAGCATACCTTTTCTCTTTTGCAGGCTGCATAGGTTTAGCCACCATGATCCTTTTTTTTTTTTTTTTTCCATGATTTCAAAATAACACCAGTGATTTGAAATGTTCTGAATATCAGCCCCTCTAATCAGGCTGACCAATAACTGGCCTGTCTCTATACTGTATATAAAAGATGGACATTTCCAATTTAGCATTTTGACTGTCGTCCTTAGAGGATATAGGCAGACACTTGTTTTTGAATTACTGTTTTGAAGCCTCAGATGACTTTTTACTTCATCTTGTAGAATGTTTAGCTTATTTTAGAGTTTAGAAATGTGTTATCATAGAATGTAGAACTATTGTAGAGACATTGATACTGCCCTTAAAGTAATAAAGGCCTCACTGTGTCGTGAA
>NW_005187575.1:256404-267960 GCF_000239375.1 Pundamilia nyererei | reverse complement strand
TACCTCTGGTGCAAATTACTGACCTCTGTCATCATTTTAAGTGGGGGAACTTGCACAATCGGTGGCTGACTAAATACTTTTTTGCCCCACTGTATATTATACAGCCTGTGCATGTCTGTGTCAGCCAAGTTGAGCAAGCAGCTTTCAACTCCCCCACACTGGGGTTCAATATTTTTGTAACATAACAAATATAACATGTCAAGAGCCCACTCATTTACACTGCCAGTAGTTTCTGTTCATATTAATTCCGTTTCAGAGGTTTCATCCTCTGATTGTATTCATAACATGTTGAGCCTCCACTAAAACAGAGACCGCTGATGAATTTTATTTCTTTTGAGCATTCCAAAGGAGGGATGTTAACAAAGATGTTTGAAAAGAAGAACACTAGTTCAGAGCTTGTACCTGTACAGAGCACTGAGAGATTTCCACATATCTAATAATGTAGCATTAAACTCCAGCTCCTGCTGCATTTTTGGACCTGTGTTTACTGGAAGTAGAACCACTAACTTGTGCTTCTGCTCAACTCTGCAGGCAAGAGCAATTTTTGGATATGAAATGCTAAGAGGCACGAAGGTGTAGCACATGGGATTAATGCTTAAAAAAAAAAAAGGATTTAAAAAACATGTGTCAACAATAAAAATGTTTTTTGAGTGAACAAAACATTTTTTTCCAGAAGCAACGATTAGAGTAAAACATCTTAATTTGTTGCGGGAAGTCAACATTTGAAACGTGAAAAAATAAAAAACAAACCCATTTGAAACGTGATTTTCATTTCAAGTTGAAAGCACAGCCAGGAGGTAATGCTAATGAGGTGGTTTATTTATTTATTTTTTAGCATTGCTGAGCTTGGTTAGCAGTTACTTCTCGCAAGAAATTCATTTATCAAACATTGAATATCGACCCCAGATCTGATCAAAACACAAACGGCCTCGTTCACTTCAAGAAACGCCCCATATTCACAGCACGCACATTCATGCTGAATCCAATTTCCAGCAAATAGTTGCAGGCTCAAACTTCCATGACCTTGGCTTTCTAAACACACACTCGCTCCACTGACTTCCTGCGTGTCTACGTTCGCGCATATGTAGGAAGGGATGGATGTTTCCCTACTTTAGAAACATCCGTTGTATTAAAGCACCTCATTTTAATACAAAAAGGATGGTTTTAATTGCAGCTTGTTTGTATTTTTGCAATCCCAGCATCCAGATGCTACTCCATGCTCCCTCCCCTCTCCCTAAGCCATGCCTCTCATCACACTCTAATCCCATCCACTAATTAACCTGATAGAGATGCGCCTCATCAAGCTAATGGGGCTAAGACATGTGTGGTGTGTTTGCGTAAGAGAGACAGAACAGACTTTAGAGTGAGAGTGGAATGACATGAGGACACATTTTAACAGAGCTGAAGGGAATTGCCAGGATTTTGTCATCCCTAATACGACCAGAGGAAGGCTAAATGTGGACAGTTGTGTAGAACTGTGAGGGTCGTGTTTTGTTTTTCCTACAATAGGTGCTGGCATCCAAGCGTTTTAGGATAATAAAACGTGGCTCACGTGGCTCAAGAGTTGGGAGTTCGCCTTGTAATCGGAAGGTTGCCGGTTCGAGCCCCGGCTCGGACAGTCTCGGTTGTTGTGTCCTTGGGCAAGACACTTCACCTGTTGCCTACTGGTGGTGGTCAGAGGGCCCGGTGGCGCCAGTGTCCGGCAGCCTCGCCTCTGTCAGTGCGCCCCAGGGTGGCTGTGGCTACAATGTAGCTTGCTATCGCCAGTGTGTGAATGTGTGTGTGACTGGATATGTAAAGCGCTTTGGGGTCCTTAGGGACTAGTAAGGCGCTATATAAATACAGGCCATTTACCATTTACCAATAAAGTAGTGGATGTATCTTGATGGCTTTTTTTAATTAATTAATTTTTTTTAGCTCTTCAATTTTACATTAAGTGTTACATTAAAAAAAAGTACTAATGCAGTGTCTCTGAGAGTTTAACCATGTTTTTTTTAATCTGTAGTTTGCAGTCATATAGTGATTGTGTATATTCAGCGTGGTTGCTGCTTCCTTGAGAAATGCTCATTCAAACTATGAGTGACAGAAGTCATTAATCACAAGAAAGAAAATTAAAGACAAACACAGCTGGGCGAGTATATACTATAGTTATCTTGGGATTACCATTTTGAGTTTTAGAGTGAAACAACTACAGATGTGCAGAAATGTTGCTGTGATTTGTTTGTATAAGAAGCAGCTGGTGATGGTGTATAATGGTGATACTATTGAGAGGCTTCTGCTAGAATCTTCTGCTCCTGCTCGCTTCAAATACTGAAAGTTTTGATCCCCTAAAGTGTCTTATGGTGCTGTAGTATGTCTAAAACTTAGAAATCTATTTCAATGCAGTTTAGAAAAAAAACTGTGATTAAAATCATAATACTGTGTTACACCGGATCAAAAAACTTTAAGTTGGATGTGCAAGCATGCTAATTTACAGTATAACTATAATGAAGCTCAGACCAAACTGTGGTCTATAAAAATATAATCTTTGTTTTCTTGTCAGGTTGTATACACATTAGTTTTAAATGCACTTTAATCACCTTAAATCGTATCACAAAGCTGGAATGTTAGCCGGACCATTTAAGTGAAGCAAGATGGCTGAAACTAACTAGACTTCTCTGCTGTGTATTTTACCCCCACAAGAGCCTTATGAGAAAACGGCACAGCCAAAGACTTCAGCCTCCAGCGTTTTCCTTTGCTGCTTGCTTTATTCTCTAACATTTTAATTTTCCTTCACTCGCCTGATTTCCTCTCTGCTCCCTCTGTCTTTCTCATTCTTCTCACATTGCCCCCCCCCCCCTCTGTGGTGCAGTCAGCTCCGTACAGAAGCCAGAGGGTTTCCTCTTTCACCCCACTGTTTTGCTACTGTATTTCTGTCGTGACAGCTGCACTCAGTGGCGCCTATTCCAGCCACATTTACCCGTGGACCTGACAGCCCCCTGCGACACATAGGGTTTGCCCTCCGTCACTCACTCAGTGGGTGGATGGGCCCTGCCCTCAGAGTGGGATCACTGATATTACCATGTGCATGGCAGTCATACAGTGGAAGCTTTTAACCATTTTAATAATTGTTCTAAATCGCTTTTCTTTGATGTGGTGTACAGTATGTGACATACCATGACCACTTTAATAAACAAAGACAAAAAGAACATTTAAAGAATTTAAAATTTTGACTTGCTTTGCAGCTCAAATATAAAGTTCAGCAGAATTATAACTAGCTGTCTAAGCTTTTACCTAAAGTGCTTCACAGTATGGTGGAAGCATGTGACCTGATCCTCTACAGGAACTACTGAGTAATCAGTGGAGATGTAAATCGTATGGCCAGTGAGCACACTTAATTGGAACAAGACAAGCAGCAGGATGAGCATAGTCACTGAAGCTAGCTTTTCCAGTCAGACTAATTTGCACAGCTGCTTTTGCTCTCGTGTTTTAGTCAGGACCCGTTCAGTCAAAAGAAGGCTGTTATGTCCATCTGCAGTAGTGACACTGCAGCAGAGATGTCTCTGGTTTAGTTAGGTTGCAAAGTGGCTTGCAGTAGCTGTAACTGCGGGCAGGCTGCGTGGGGTTAAAGAACCTAACACTCTATTTCAGGTGTAGAAGGGTATCAGCTGAGCCGCCAGGTAAACTCTTGTGATCTCAACTGCCGTTTACCCAAACAAATTATCGCTGGGCTCAATTTTTGTTTCACGTAAACAAGACTAAAAATTATTCCAACTGATACTTTAATACTTATGATACAAGTTAGGGTGGATGGAACTGAACTTTAGTCCAGACATATTAGTTTTTTACTTGCATTTAAACTTTGTGTCTCCTTTGCTGCCACCGAGTGCAATCTGACAAGAGCAGAAAGCAAAAACCACTGAATATTCCAACAAATAGTGCAGCAGACTGTGTATGCAAAGGTAATGAGGACCAAATCATGTTATATGGCACAGATACTTAGTTCGTTACTACTTCCATGAGGCATTTGCTAAAGGACCATCTCGTTCTTCTTGGTGCTGCTAGTTTATTTATTTATTTTTCTTCAGATTGAACTTTTTTCATTCTGGCTCTTAGAAGTTACAGTTGTCCAGCATCACTGCTGATACAGAGATCAACTGACAAGCCAGGATTGTTGGAACAGCATGCCATAAGCACGATCTAAAATACTCCTGTTGAGAAGGCAGGCAGATTAAACACTAGTCGTTTCAGTTCAATACACAAGTTCTATCACATGACACCAGTTTTATCTCCATCACTTTGAGTCCTAGGAACAAAGAGAATAGCTAATTTGAATACTTTTTTTTGTTGTTTTTTTTAGATGTACTGAATAAAAGATGGGTTCATAACCTGAGAGTGCTTCTAAAGAAAATGTATCTAAGTGTACAAAAACTTTAGCAAGAAGCCAGAAATATAGAACATATGAATTGATGATGGGACAACATCATATTACAAGTGCCTCGATTTAGCTATAGCAAGGATTCATGCATTAAACCCTAGATAAATCAGCCCCGATTGTGGATTAAAGTATCTTGGCAGATGTGGAAACCATGTGAGGATGACCTCTGCCCTCCATGACTTCACTGATTTATTTCCTTTCCCCTGAGAACCCTCCACAGTGTTTCTAATGAAG
The DNA here is from genome assembly GCF_000239375.1 of Pundamilia nyererei. Taxonomy (NCBI): domain Eukaryota; kingdom Metazoa; phylum Chordata; class Actinopteri; order Cichliformes; family Cichlidae; genus Pundamilia; species Pundamilia nyererei. The sequence continues at coordinate 263,309 of NW_005187575.1, read as the reverse complement.
AGATGCTCTACAATTGCAGCCCATGCTCAATATTATCAGAGATAGAACTGATTTCCTCCTCCCATAAATGCTTCTCCGGATCAGGACATGCTTTGATGTATGTCTTTGAAGTCGAGCTTGACCCGCATAGCCAGAGAAGATTACGATTTCAGCTGTTTCGGAGGATTAAGAGAGAGGAAGGAAATCAGTTTATACGTTGTTGCTGTTTGGCCAACAAAGCTGCCCAATAGCATCACACTTTTAGTTATTTAAGGATTCCCACACATGCAGGTGAGTGAATTATGTGATGTGTGTTTTTATCTGAGGCTAGGAATGTGTGAGTGAGAGATTGAACAAAGCACAGAATAGTTTCCGAGTGAGGGAAGAGAATGGATATGGTTCACTGCTGCCATGTGGAAAATGTGCGTGTCTACAAGCACTTAAAATAAAGGCAAACACTCATCACTTTGATGATGGGTTGTATACAGTAGGCATGCGCATTTACTGCGGGTGACCTCTGCAAACACCGCACACTCGACTCTGTCGCCGTCTTACGTCACTGAAACCAGCTCGTCACCTCACTGCTGGATATTGACTTGGACCAGCTTCTGTTCTAAAAGTGAGCTCACATGTGGATAAGTGAGGGCGCAGACAGCCCACACATAGTTTATCTGTTATTCCTTTTCTCCTAAAAAGGCCAAAGCAGGGTGGGAAGGAAGGCCAGGATCAGGAGAGGGAGGGATGGGTCATAGACTTGCCAGCCGTGTGTTGTGGTCTGGCTGGTAATCCGCTTCTGTCAGGTCTGAGCAGAGAATTGCAGACTTAAAGGTGGACATGAGGTCATAGGTTGATGCATGCATCCTTTTTTTTTTTCTTTTTTAAATATAGCCTTCTTGAATAAAGGGTTAGAAAAACAGCATTGTCACATCCTGACTTGCGTGTCACCAACTCACTGCTTCGAAAAGCGACCAGCATTAGACCTGTCTGTGCTTTTCCTGCACAAACGTCGCTAGGATGTTGATGCCAGAGGTCAGAGGAGAATGGCCAGACTGTTTTGATAGGAGGGCAACAACAACTCAAATAACCATCGTTAAACCCCAAAATAGTATCTCTGAATGCCCAGCATGTTGAATCTGATGGGTGACAGCAGCAGAAGACCACACCGCATGCAACGCTTGTCAGCTACAGGAAGGGAGGCAACTATTCACCCAAATCACTTGCCACCTTTGAGGTGTGATGGATCAGGAGATGATGACATAGATGTGCAGCTGACAAACAATTGTGGGACTTATGTCATGTCAGTATGGACCAGTCTGACACTGCAATTTAGGTTTTTACAGTTGTAATATTTTTAGTTGGTCAGTCATATCTCCTGAAAATACCAACATGTATAAAAAAACAAACCCATCTATATCTGTATAAGTGTCTCAGGGTCTTGTTCGCGAGTGACGGGAGAAGGGAGCAGGAGATCAACAGACTGATCGGTGCTGTGGCTGCAGTGATGCAGACGCTGTACCGGTCTGTCGTAGTGAAGAGAGAGGTTCATCTGTGTGTGTACTTCGTCTTCCTGTCAGTCATCAGTTCATTTACATTTTTTTTTCTTCCCAAAGCCTGGTGTTGCCTTCTTCTGTGGATCCTGGAAATCTGTATGATAAAGCACTACTTACTGGTTTGAATTTCAGTTTTCGTAGTTGTTGTGTTTGCTGTCAGTCCATTAAATACTGACTGGTATGCAGCTGATTAAATATGACAAACTGTCACATTGTTTTTCAGCTGTCCTTCCTGTCTTCAAAAGGACTTGTTTTTAATTCTTTTATTTAGGATTATTGACCACTCAAAGCACTTGGCACACACAGACATTATTACAACACTCTGTTGTCATTTATATGTATTTTTGACTCTTTGTCAGCTGCCAGTTGACCTCTGACCTTATGACTAGTCATATGCTTCCAACATTGCCTCTTTTAATGGAAGCATGTTTACACCTTAATTGGGGAAAACCCTGATTTGACACATCCAGTTGCTAACACCTCTGTGTGACTTTGCAGCTTGATTGCTGATGTTAGTTTAGTTTAGTGTCAGGTTTAGTGAAGCCAGATAAAGAAAACATATCTGGGATATGTTCACTGTACAGACGCTGTTCTTCCCCTTTTTGTTTATCCTCTGACTTCTTTTCCTCTATTTTCAAAACTTAAGGCTTAACTTTGAACTCTGTGCATATCTTCTTTTTGTATTAGAGCATGGATTTTACTTCTACCTTCCTAAAGCTTCTGCCCCTGGCTTGTTCTTTTAATGGAGCATTACCTTGAGTAAATGTACATTCACCAAATGGAGGAGAGAAAAGCTAGCAGTTAGGCAGTTAAAGCGTTCATGCAGGCTCGCCAGTAGAGTTGTCTAATTCTCTGCTCTTTTTGTCTGGGTAGCCACAGTTGGAGTTGGCAAAAGCTTGTCTCCACAGAGATGTGTGAAAAGTTGCTAAGTGCGGCTCATCAATTTATTTTGAGTCCTCACTGTTCCTGCCAGCAGTATAGAGCATGTGGCTCTGGATGTTGTGAAACCTTTGTTGCAGAGGAGGGGGTGAAACCTGAGAGCTGGAGGTGAAGAGAAAGGCACATTTCATCCCTCATCTCATAGAAACAGCCTGTATGTCCCTGGACCACCGGGAGGGGGGGGGTTGCAGGTCACGGATGAGTGAGAGCAATGCGTAAACATTTTGGGGTCCGGCACTCCCCCCAGCAACTGTCCACCACACCAGTCTGGCATGTGTTTTTCTTGTTTTAACATGACAGCGTGTGATCACGCTTGCATCAGAAGCCCCCCCCCCCTCTATTTCTCGATGAGCTCATGGACTCTGGCATCAAACGCGAGTTTGCAGACGACTGCACAGCTGGACTAGAGAGACCGAGGCAAAAGGAAAGTTGTGTGCAACAGGACAGAGTAAGTGACAGAGTTTAAAAAGAGAAATACATTGCAGAAGTATCCGCAGACATGCCGGCCGCAGCAAGAGTTCACAGATTCCCCCAGGAGCAGCAGAAGATCAGCCGCGCTCAAATCATCCTCAGGAGTGAGTAGTCAGCCTGGCAGAAGTGTTGAACCAGAGCACCTATCTGCTTGGCTGTTTTATGTTGTCTTGCGTGCCTCTGTTTTGTCTTTAGATTATGCATGATGAGGCAAAATCGTTTGTATTTTTGTAAAACTACAAACGATTTTTTTTTTTTTTTATTAATAAAAGAAATTTTAAAAATTAATTTTGAGCGGTTTATCAAGATTAAAAAACAACAGACAAACACTGTTTGCTGTTGTTTTAAAGAAGCTGCAAATACTGCTTATATTTCATATGCTTTTTAATAGAACACCTGTTATGGGCACAAAGATTTATCCATCAGTAAACCATCATGTCATTACTGTCGTCGAGTTAAATGAACAGTCAAACATGAATATATTCCACTGTCGCCTTCTCAGCGTGTCTAAGCATTTTGTCCCATGAGTCTCAGACACATGTCAGTCGGAAGTGAGGACTCTGCAGAAACCTGATTGGCTGCAGAGCTCTCCTGTAATTTCATTGGTTAAGCTGTGCTCTAGTTGTCGTGTAGCAACAGTGTCAAAAGGCTGGAGGGAAGATTGACCATAGTTGCCATGGTCTCATGATCTTTGAAAGAGAAACAAGTTTAATTGTACATGTGAGCCACAGCACAAGTCCTCCTTTGTGTTTGCCAGCTGGGTGTGATATATGTAATGATTTGTTTGACAGGCCGTCCAAGCATAAAAACACAGCTATGAGTACGGAAATACCAAAAAGCCCACTGACCGGCTTCCAGAGTACAGAGTGCGAAGCCAACTAACCTAAGACGACTCTGAACAAATGTTACACGGGATATTTCATGCTCCTCTTCAGCTCCGTATTTTCATTTGTTCACTTTGTTATAGCAGCTTCGCATTTGCAACCCCCTTAATCATCCACTGTCTGAAATGAGCTATTTTAGTTCCCTTCCTGTTCCCTCACTCAAGTTGGTGGTACTTAAGTGCTCACAGCCCTTTTCCCCATTTTCCTAGTTTACTATAAAACTGGACTTCTTTTTTCAACAGTACTTGCCTCTTCATTTTTCAGATTTAGAAGCTACAGCCATTTTTTTTTTAAATTCTAAGGTTGGGAAATCTGGTTTTATAAAAAAAAGAAAAGAATTACCATAAACGGAGGCATGCTAATATGGAATCCTTGCAATTTTACTATACTGGCTGAATATTACTGTGTAAAACTTTGTAATAGTTTCTAATTATCACTACAATAAATATTATGATAGTTTGGGAAACCAGTTAGTATTGGCCTTTAAGCAGGAAGAAACATTGCTTACTTTATCTAGAATATAGACCAGTACTTAGAATATGCAGCTTTAAGGCATGTATTCTTTTGGGTACAGGCCCAACTCAGTGGAAACATCATAATGAATCTAGAAAACCCTCACCGAAACCAAATCTTGCTCAACTTTGCCAAAACTCACGAGGAAGTAAACAAAACACTTGAGTTAAAAAGCCAAACAACCACGCTGTAATTATGGCTGTCATCATTTTTCAGCTCAGATGGTCAAAACATCCTCAGACACCACAAGACTTGAGTCACACTAATAAGTTTCCATCTTTTGGTCTCTGGTTAATGGCCAGTTATATGGTGTGTGCAAAATTTCCTGCTCATCATTGCATTCCCACAAAGTCATATGTGCTTTAATCTTATAGCATGGAATGCAAAGATTCCTTGCGTCAAGCGAATCTGTGTCATTCAGCTGTTAGATGTCGCAGACTGGAGGAATGCTCTGACATGATGAAATATCGAATTTAAAAAAAAAGAAAAAGAAGATAGATAATAGATCTTATTATTTACCCACAGAATGCTCTCTTCTCTCAGTCTAAAATAATCTGCTGCCATTTCTTGTCATTTAATGCTGACAAAATTAGCCTTTCGGCACTTTTTGAGCACTCACTGCCAGTTCTGAATGATCGGAGACTCATTTTACCGGAGAAGCTGATGAAGCAGTTTTATGTACAGCTGCCCCCTCTTGTGCTGCATTCCTCATCCCCACTTAGGCTTATCTCTAATTTCTGTTTTGTTTTGTTTTTTCTTCGTTCTCTAATTCAAGTTTTCACAGTGAAGACTGTGGGGGGGGAGGTGACTGAACACTCCATGTGACTACAGCTACTTTGTTGCTGTCTGGTAGTGTTTTCCTCTCACATTCTTGTCCAAACTGATCCATCCTTGTTGCTGCTGCTGCTGCTGCTGCTACCATTAGCGTGTCGAGCTATAATGAGTCATTCAGTAATATATAATTCATGACAGTATTGGTTTTGTGTGTGTGAAAGATTCTCGTGGGTAAGGTAGAGGGAGCAGCTTTACAGGAACACCCAAGCCAGCCCTGTTTTCTGCCTTTATCTGTGTGTGGAACTCATTCTGTCCTTGGATCAGGACCATTGGGTTCCATCCTGCTGTAGATGGGCCATTGCTTTACATCCAAACAGGTTGGCACAAACAGTTTGGCTCTACATGCGAGTCTGCAACCAACAAATTAGTTACATTTAATTAACATTAACAGAAGTGATTGACCAGTTAATAATTTCTTATGTGATCCAGTTGTTGAATTGATCATCTGGTCCCCTCTAAGTCAAACCCCCTGCTTTCCCCTAGTTCCAAGTGTTTACCATAACCCTTGATTCTGCAGGTTGCCGGGCAGATCTGAAACTATATTAAGTACATGTTTGTAGGTTGTGTCACACTGACAGATGATCCCTGTCGTTTGACATGGATTCAGAATCATCCCTGCCCTGTCACTCAGATATTCTGACAGAGCACTGGGTTGGAATTGGATTTCCAGCAGTCATTCAAGGGGTGGTGATTGAAATGTGTAGCTGAGCAGAGGTATAGATATCATTACCCTACTGCCCCTCTAGACATTGTGACTCCCACGAGCCCCAAAATAATCCTTTGACACATTGAGTGAGTCGGAGATACAGAAACAGATGGAGACGGCTCAGCTCAGCCTGGACCCGTAGCTACTTAAATCTCCTGCACGTCTGTCTGTAACAGGATTTGTCGCTAATTAACATAATAATTAATGTACTCTCTCTGATTGAGTCAGAGGTCCTGTAATGATGCAAATTCTGTGTGAATCTAACTCCTAACACCTGTCTTTTTAAGTTGTTTTTCTGATTTAAGGAGTAACAGCTTTTAAGCTTGACTTTGAACAGCATGGTAAAAAATGAAATCAAGAAGAAATTCACAAATTCAGATTTTAATTTGTCAATGATTTAACAGGGGTTTCCAGAGACCCAAGTTCTTTTAAATTTGGACACATAAAAAGAACACGTTAAATCTTTAAAATCTTTTAAAACGGCAGCAACAGAACATCTGGATCATCCATTTTCAAAGAAGAGATTTCACTCTGGTGTCTTTGCTTTGCAAAGAGAGAAGGCTTTTGAATCCCAGTAACCAATAGCTTGAAAGTCACTGCTTTTGATGGTGGAGTGCATCTATGAGCTTTTAAGTTCCTGCTTAGTGTAATGTCAGCCATCCAATCAGGTCATGGCAAGGTTGCTTTAAATTAATGAAGTAATGGATGAGGTTAACAGAGGTAAGGGATTGGACAGGCAGCGGCAGAGCAATTGATGAGGAAAGCTGGAAGCCACGCAGAGAATTTAAAGGTTTATGTGCCAGATGAGCCATTTACTTGGCTATCTAATATAATGGTTATTGATGGAGAACCATTTCACCTTCCTTTCCCGAAGACACAGACTTCAGCAGGAAGCACGAGATTGAGGCGGACGGCACATTCCCGGCTCTGTCACAAATACTTAGTTTTCTAGTAACTCTCTCAATCCTGCCTGCATTTGGCCAGTAGGAGAACTGCAGACACCCGCAGAACAAACTGGAGATAAAAAAA
>NW_005187575.1:234303-255123 GCF_000239375.1 Pundamilia nyererei | reverse complement strand
TACATCACCTTGGTTTAGTACCAGCTTAATTGTAGACTTGTAGTCCATGCTGCACCCCCGTCCTGTGCAGACCCTGACATCCTCAGGTCAGACGGTTGTCAGACTAGCGTTGCATTTCCAGCAAGCAAAACAGCTGTTTTAATCTTGTTTGCACAATTTCTCATCCATCATTCTGAGACTTCTGCCTCCAACACAATGGAAGAAAATAGCAGACTTACCTGTCTTTCAGTTACCTTGGTTCATAGCAGGGATGCAGCCGTACTGATGCTTGGCTGATACTGTCGTTGGTAAATGATCATTAAATGGCATTCACCAATAGAACTGAAAACAGTATCTTTTTTCCCTCAGACACAAAGTGTGTGAATAAATAGCAACAAAACATCATAAGCAAGTGCTTGGGGGGTAAATATTAATATCACTACTGACTAAGCCAAACTACTTTTAAACCTCGATGTTTCTGTCTGCCCAGAACTTTAATATGTACATTTCTGATCTTTATTTTTATTATGGGCTAACAAAGAATCTTCTAGTATATTGAAAGTGGTGTTTGGATTGTATTCAGACTGATGTCTGGAGAACTGAGACTGATGTTTATTCTACTCCAGGCTCAGACAACAGGCTATAAATACTTTTGTTTATCGATTATAAATATTATTTGGATGGTCTTTAGGGCTTGAGTGTGAGCTCGGTGTCCAGGAATTACATGGAGTCACCCTCCCTAGACAGTCGAAGCAGATGGCTGCCCTTCCCTGAGCCTGGTTTTTTCCTGTTAAAACTGAGTTTTTCCTTCCCACTGTCGCCAGGTGCTTGCTCAAAGAGGTCTTTCTAATTGTTACACTTTTTTCTGTGGCTAGTCCGTTTGAGAATTTCACAGAAGAAAATCCACTCTGTCTGTAGGTCTAGACATTATATGGTGTTCTAACTTGGGTGAACTAAGCCTTTCTGTTTGATGCCATTTCTTGTCATCTGAATGAATAATTTAGGTATTCTACATTTATGTGAAACGACAAACCGTGGAGTTTCAGTCCCTCTACATCTCCATGCACATGCTGGTAATGATATTGAGAGCAGCAGCATGTGTCCTTCTCTGTATCCAGTGCATAAATAATAGATTAGATCCAGGAAGTACAAACCGGTGGACCAACCCATCAGGTAGGGAATCCATCGTACCACATTACGTACACAACACCCGGTCTATTTCTTTTCCTTTGGCCTCTTTATCTTCCTTTTATGTCCCATCAGTTTCTTTCTACTCACTCTGAATCTCCAGCAGTTTTGCTCTCTCTCACTCCCTCTTATGCTCATCCCTCCCTCCTACTTTATATCCCTCCCTCCCCTCTTCCTTTTGTTTCCATCAATTCTAATCTGTTGGAGAACTGGCACAAAGAGAAACCACACCCAGCATTCCAGCATCATTTTTAAAGTTGCACCGTCCGGATATTGGGATATCAGGACATCAGACTGCAGAGAATAAAGAACTTGTGCCACTGCTATTTTATTAAAAGGAGTCTTCTTTTGACGGAACTTTTGCTCGTAAGCATCAGTCTGCGTTAGAAACCTCCCTCACTGTGGGCACTGCACAGCTAAGGCACAAGGAATTGACAGAGGAAACTCTGGAGAGCCCGAGCTATGGTTTTATATGTGACGTCCCAGGACTGTACAAGAGGAGCTGGCAGCAGGGTGGTAGTGACTCTGAGGCCTGGCAACGGTTCAGACGGGGCCTCACACGGACTGTGGCGCTACGTTTGCTGCCAGAGGAGGCCCACAATGACGCTGCCCTCATGTAGGTATACAGGAGTGATGGCCATCAGTGGCTACTGTACTTGTGTGTATCTGCAGGACATTTCAAGGTTGCTCAAGAAAAGTTACTTATCAGATTTGTGAGTGGATGGCAATTATAGATTTTCTGTTATCTCCTATAAACTATTATCTCCCTTGTACTCCTGCTGAGATGACACATTGCCAATACTCTTGTTTCCAAAAAAGTGTTTTAGACCTTGATGGTGATCTAATGATATACTGCTTTTTTTTTTTTGTCTTTGGCTTTACTTTTTTCTCTGCCTGTTTTCCCAGCCTTTCCCAAGTGCTGTTGTCTGGGGTCATTGGATCACTTCAGCTCTAAGGAGACGATCCATTTGACAAAAAGGGAGGCTGGCTGTGTTTTGAGAAAGCATTCCGAGCACCGGCAGGTTTGGCGTTTGCCTTCCTTGTGCTAAATAGTTAAATACTAAGATACAGTAATAAAAAGCTTGGTCTAATGAGAAAACGAGGCCTAAATGAGCGTCTGACCCGGTGATTTGATTTAAAGTCATCCCTCCTGAGCAGCTTTTGGGGCTGTTGCCCTGCTAGGCTGCTGTCTGAGTCTTGTCATTAGCACATAAGCTCTATTAGAGCAGACAGTAACACAATTACACCCACAGGCAGTGGAAGATGGAGACAAGGGACCATGTCAGCAGTTGCAGATATAGACTGCCTTCATTTGATAATATTTCAAGACTGGACTAGAAGGAAATCATCATGGTAATAAGATGAGATGATTTGGATCACAGTAGATGGATAGCTACATGCAGAGGTGGTAACAAAAAAAGTGCTCTGTATCAGTGTTGTTCAGATTTACTTTGTGCTGGGGATAATCGGTACACAATGTTGACGTTCAGGGATTAAAGTGTCTCTGAAGTGTTTTCTTTTTTTCTTTTTTTTTTAAGGCACTGTAGCTTTAAGAGCATTGTGTTTGTTATTTAAGTGCTAAGCTGCATCTATTTTCTGTGTTAGTTTTTGATATTCAGTTTTGGGATCCTGATGGTAACACACACAAACCATGTTAGCTTGTGCTAATCCTCCCCCCCTGTGATATTTATCAACAATCTAAGGACGCTCTGTGCTTTTTACATAAATCAGAATCTGAAGTCACAGCTTAGCCACTCTTTATAACTCCTGTAGTTATTTTCTCAAATATAAAATCAGGTGTCTTCTAAGTTTTAGAATCAACATTAGGTATTTATTATCATGCCAGTTTTCAGCTGAGCCTATCCAGGCATGTTACCTCTGAACAAATGACTTCCTGTAGAAGCCTCTTTCATTCAGTACATGGCTGCCAGCTCTCAGACTATTGCATTTATTACATAAATAAACAGGAGGAAAAGTCAAAATTGCCTGCTTTGTTTTCCAACTGAAGCGCTCAAGTTCCCACAGTAGCCCCGATGTAACTTGTTACCTGGAGAGGGCCATATTCTTGCTTCTTTTTTCTCCTTCTTCTTTTTACTGCAACAGCCACCATCAAAGAATGGATTACAGTTTTTAGCTAGTTTTATGGTAAATGGATGTATAAAGTTTGGTTAAAAAGTCCTTGTGTTTGCAGGTTTGCTAGCAGTCCTTCAGCTGTCTGTCTCTGCTCTGCATCTGTAAGGTTCTTGTATTTCTGTGTGTTTAGTCTTGTAATGGCGATTCTAAGTAATCCTCACAGAAACCTGCTCTCCAAAAATTAAGCACATGTTTTCGTCTTCATGTGTGATTTCAACAAATAAATATTTAGGAGTTGATCTGCATTTCTTGCTCAGGACTAGCAAACTCACATCTCTCATAAATACAGTGGTCCCTCTCTTTGATGCGGTTCACCTTTCGCAGCCTTGCTGTTTTGTGGATATTTTTTTTGATATTTTCCATGGGGTTTGTTTTTTTTTTTGTACACAAGGTACTGTAGCCCCAGTGCATCCATCTGGGTCTGCGTGAATACAGATCCATTTACCAGGGACTAAACTAGCAAAACATATCTGACTGATAAACTTGATAGTGAAGTTACTAATATAACTTCAGTTAGCCAATATAACAAATGGCTGCTGTTGTGATGGTGAATGGTTATGTGTCACTCTGTGTTAGCCTGTTTTAAATTCATGAATAAAAATAAGAGGTTCAAAAATTGGGGTGGTAGGGCGGTTAGCACTGTTGCCTCACAGCAAGAAAGTCCTGAGTTCAATTCCATCATCAGGCCAGGGCCTTTCTGTGTGGAGTTTGCATGTTCTCTCTGTGTTGGCGTGAATTCTCTCCAGGTACTCCGGCTTCCTCACACAGTCCAAAGACATGCAGTTAGTGGGGTTAGGTTAATTGGTAACTCTAAATTGCCCATAAGTGTAAATATGAGAGCGTATGATTGTCTGTGTCTATGTGTAGATGACAGGGTGTGGTAGCATTAGCTAGCTGAGCCGAGGTTAAAGGTTTCTTCTTTTTCTTTGGTAATAAACTGGCACCAGATAAATGCTAAAATCTTGGGGTGTCACCAAAACGTGTCACCATGCTAAGTTTTCTTTCAAACAAATAATTTTTAAATTGGAATCTACATATCTCATTTCTGAGTGCGTAAATAAAGACTAGACTCTCTATAATTTATCCAGCTATTGAAATCCTGTAGTAAAACCAGTGTTTCCTCACAAATATGAAAGCTAAATTGGAAGATTTAGAAATTTAAAAAATTCAAATGCCTAATGGAATTTAATGAAAAATAAAACTTTCTCAATCAACTTACAAAAAGGTAACAAAAACAGTGTCGTAAATATCAGATAACTTGGATGTAGGTGAATATATCAGTGTTACGTGTTGTGACAGTGCAGGGTTCAAACAAATAACTGAGTACATTTGTACTTCCAAAGCAAAGGGGTTCCCTGAAGGCAGCAGTTTTCCCCAGATAGACGCGGCTCTCCATCACAACACACAAACTGCACAGGAGCATCTCATGATAATTTGAACCAGAGCCCAAGGCACTGGCACATTCTGCACATTTCCCACATCCCATCCAGTTGAGCACCCCAAAGGATTTTGTCCATGCCCACAGTCTTCCACTTGGGTGTTTGTGGCAATCCAAGCTTCTACTGCAGCACCCTGAGGTGTCTTTGGGAGAACACTCACATAAAATTATGTGAATGATCTGAACTGCGTTCTGGGCCATCTCTTGCGGACAGCTTTTTTTCTTTTCTTTTCTTTTTTTTTTGCCTCCATTGTCTTTTTTGTGTTTTTTGCTTTCTGGAAAATGGAAAAAATGAATCAAGCTGAAGGGTCACAGTTTTGATTTAACGTCTTAAAATGGTCCAGAAGTGTTTAGTAGATGGCCTTGAAGGAGAGATCAGTCATATTTTAATCAAGTAGGTTTTTTGTTTTTTATGTTATGGACCTGTCCTCAAAACAAACAGCTAGTATTTACGACTGATAAATGAAGGCCTTAATGGCACCACGCTGACTCATACCTCCCCTTTTAACTCGATAATCTGTATTCCAAATATTTGGCTATTTCTGCTTGGATACTCTTTTGTCAAGTGGCCTTTTATGGTGATAGAAAATCCTTCACCATTTCTTGCAGATGACCTAAAAGTCTGAAATTGAACAAAAAATGCTGAGATAAGGCAAGTGGAAGAAAAGGAAGTAACATAAAGAGAGCTGTTGTTCCTGTGCTCTGATTGCTTTGACACAGACGTGGCAAACCTCGTATTCTCCCCTTGTGGGAAAAGTAGCTGCTGTCAATACCAATGGCAGTGTTAAGTAGAGGCAATGTGTGTGAGCACGTTGGTATTCAGATGCAGTCATGAGCCTGGTTGCAGCCCAGATTCAGCCCCTTTTATCTTTCTGTCTCGGTCTGTTGATACGGTCAGGACTTGGCTGAATACTAATTACACTCAAATCTGCTCCGTGCAGATCCAGAAGCTTCTCATTGCTGTGTGTGTTTTATGTACACAGCACCACTTTGGTCCTTCTGACTAATGCCCCTCTTTAGGTAAAAGTTAGCTCATTAGTGAGTGTAAAGTACACAGAGCTGTCAGTGTTTCACTCATGCAGGATTTGTTTTACTTTTTTTTTCTTTTTTTTTTTTTTATATTAAACAACAATTAAAAAATGTTCTATTTTCTACTCTCAGATCTGCATGAAGTCACAGAGAGGCCATCATTTGGCCATTTCAGGCACACAGCTATGGCTCTGGGCACAGAAGACCCACCTACTTCCCATTTATAAGGGGCAGCCAATCAGACAAAACCTGCTTGCAATTGCAGATGCTGCATATTGTGTTCACAGCTCCCTGCCTGTGGGGGATGCTGTTCATTTTCTTCTGCATTTTATTAATATTGAAGTTTTTGGTGGCCGACGGCCATTGGTGTTAGACTGGAGATGGGATCTAACAAGACCGGCTTGCTTATTCCAATCAGACCTTTTTCTGTGTTGTTGTTGTGTGAACAGATGTTTACTGTCTAGAAGAGCTAGATTACTCATTTTGTACAAATCATAAATATCTTCTTTGAAAAAAGCAGTCCTTGTAGTTATAAAGATTTAGCCTTTTTGGTTAATAGCTTTCTTTTCTCCTGTTTAGGTGCTGATGTTACCCCTCAAAAGATCAATAATAGTCAAACTGGTCCTTCCTTGCAGGAATCATATTTGTGATGCTCTACGTTTTCCCCCCAGCCGCGTCGTAATATGGTTGACCCATGGTGCTGCACTGATATTGAGTCATTTTAAAATTACCGCAGATCATTTCAAACTGTATTTGTAATGTAACACTTACAAGAATAAAAGCATGATAGGTCACTGTCAGACAGACTTGGCAGATTCTCAGAAAATTGTGTTTATCTTCAGTTCGGCTCGCATGATTCTGACTAGTTCCTATTGCTTTGTCTGTATACAAAACACACAAACACACACTCTCACACACACCTGCTGTACCTGCTTGGTTATAAAAATGGCTGATAAAAGAGAAAAGTGGGTAATATGGTGGCGATTGTTCTCTGAATGACTGGAAACTTGTAGTATTTGGTACACACTAATATGGATACATGACGGTTTCTGTTCAGAAGGTTTTGAGCTTTTATAAAAATGACTGGATGTTCTAAATTCAGTGTTTCAAATGAAACAGGGCTAATTCTGTGATTTCCACCATCTACACTTTGAATTTACTTCATTGCAGAAACTCATATCATTGTTTATTACTTTTATTTTAAGCTTAAAGTACCTGTTATTTTTCACACTGCTCTTTATTGTGATGATGTTTCCTTTGGAAAAACAAACAAAAAAAACTAACTGGACACACTGAAAGCTCAAAGCCCCCCTGGGAGTCTGAGATGCATCTCAGTTAACAAAAGAAAGGGAGAACTGCTCTGCATCCAAATGTTCCTACAGGAAGAGGGTGGGGTGGTGGCATGACTTGAACCTGGAGTGTAGCAGATGTATGTGGAAGCACTGAGTGTTTGCGTGTTTGGATCAAATATGAAACGTGAGCGTGTTAAAGATTCCACAAAGCCTTTTGGTGCTAGTTTTGTTTTTTCTTCGTGGTGCTGCTTTTTCTCTTTCTTCTCTCAGACCTGGCGCTTCAGTCCAGCTCCGAGTATTTACCTCCCTTTCTTAGCAAATAACAAGTGTCTGCCAGAAATGGCTTTACAGGACATGAAGCCACCAGAGAGCTACAGAAGCCAGATAAACTGCAGATATTTTGCCAGATAATTTGGTTACTATGGCAACCAGGAGAATCTCCCCGCTTTCACTATGAACTGCTCTGAGCAGCTCTTTGCACAGGTTACCTTAAAAACCTTGTATTTTGATAGGTCAGAGGCTTTGACTGGAACAATGATCATGTGAGCTAAATGTCTAACAGTTGCCGTATGTGTGTGTGCGTGTGTGTGTGTGTTGCCCTCTACAGGTCCTACGTTGCCCAGACAGGGCCCCCAGGTTCAGAATGGTCCCACACCAGAGGAGATGGACCTGCAGAGGAGGTAAGGACTACTTTTCATGCTTAAAGTCTGTCATAATGCAGGGTCCAACACTAAGTAATGCATTACATATCATGTATTGAAATAAGTAATACATGATATTAATCGCTACCTGGCGAGTACTTCTTCACACTACTTGTTACATTACTTTTGTGTTACACTGTACCATGGCATGGAATATAATGGCACATAATTACCAGTAATGATATAAACCAGCGGTCCCCAACCCCGGTCCGTGAGTCGTTTGAAATTTATGATTTTTAGGGTTTTTATCATGATTTTTTTTTTTCGTTAACTCCCTTTTCCTGGGTCTTTTCCCTTGTGTTATGAGTAAATCTTTTGTTTTTTTGGTACTGGTACTGATTTTGTTGTATTTATCCGTGACACCTCAAGCCCAGTTCGTGAAAATATTGCCTGACATAAACCGGTACGTGGCGCAAAAAAGGTCGGGGACTGCTGATATAAGCCTAAAGCTTATATTCCCACATGCTGACACATGTCCCTGTCCTAATGAGGATGCACACAGGATCTTTGTCAACAAAGTTGTAAACCAGGTCCTATTCCTGCTGTAGGAACAGGACAGGTAGAAATGGATGCTACAACACTAACCACTGCTTTTGTTACCTGTTGAAGATCAGGCTTTGGCTGCTTTGCTGCTTCTAACTTTGTTTTAGCATGTTAGCATGCTGTCTGTGCAGATGCTTGTAAATAGAATTAATGTTGTGTTAGCAGAAGAAGACCGTTGTTTCTGGTCTGACCACACTTTACTGCACCAAACATAATTTTCCTTTCTCAACTCATCGCTTTACTACGTTCCTCCTCCCTGCACTCTAAATCCAGTAATCAGATTAGTTACTGCTACGTCTTCATTGTTGTTGGCTTTCGGCTGCTCCCTTCAGAGGGAGCCACAACAGATAATCTGCCTCCATCTCAACGTATCCCAGCAACCCTCTACATGTCCTCCTTCACTACATCCATCCTGTGGTCTTCCTGTTTTCCTCCTGATTGGCAGCTCCATCTGCGCCATCCTTTTGCCTATATTATCCAGACTCCCTCCTCCTGCACATGTCCAAACTATCTCACCTAGCCTCTCTAACAGTAGCTCCAAGTTTCTGAACCCGATCTGTCCCTCTGACATGCTCATTTCTAATTGTGTCCATCTTGTTCACACTCAGTAAAAATCCTAACATTTACACTTTGCCACTTTTAGTTTTCCTTCTTTCTCTTTGGTGAGGTCTCACTACCATCTGTCACAGATCACCTCTGACACCAATGTCCACTCTGCCTGCACTCTCTTCTTCTCCTCATACTGATCAAGCCATTATGTCGTTACTTTGTTACAGAAGTTATTGAATAATCTGTATGATTGATATTGAAGGACATACCATGCATTTTTATGCACACAGTGGTGATTATTTCATAAGTTAAGTTTGTAAGGCCCTGGTTAATGCCTAGAACAATGATAAAGCAAGGTGGGAATTAGAACAGACCTTCTTGTGATTGAGTCACTTCTGTTTGAGCGTGCAATGCGATGGCAAATCAAGAAAATAAAATAAGATTATTCATCAGTGGGTGAGGTCCATCTTTTAGATACAGTCTGTGGGAACAGTTTAAAGCCGAGGGCCAAATTTAAGTATAAACAAATGGTAAAATAGTAGCTATGCTCAGAGATTGGGCTGTATTATTGTTTTAAAATGATTAACGGCAGAGAATAACAATTGTCATCTTTATGTGCTTAGTGACACCAGCAAAGCTCAGCTGTAACATAAGGCCTCTGAATGCTGTGGATATACAGTCTTATGCGCGCATACACTCAAACAAAACCTTGTTTTTCTTCTCCATACAAGGCCACTTGTTCTTGAGGTAATATAGAAACCATGGAACAGCTACACACACAGTTACATGGATACACACCGGGCTGCATTAATGGAGCACAGCTGTTGGCTAAGGTTCAGAACCTGTTCAGCACTCTCACAGGCAGAGCAATTCTTGAGACGCCTTGGCTGTCTTAATAGTTTTGTCTTAATGCGCCACATGAGTCAACCAACAACACCTTATTACAACTACGTGGAGTTAACAGTGAAGTGAGAAATAAATAGGGGCATCAAAGTGAAATGTGTAACACTTGAAACATGATCAATCCAGGTGTTCAAGCACATTGCAAATGTGATGATTCTCCAAATAACCAAACTCCAATCCTGCTGAACACGTCATTATTTTAAAGTATTGTGTACTGCGAGACAGTGAAGGCATTGAGTAAATGTGGGTTTTGGCTGAACTGGGGTCTTTGTTTTGGGGTTTTGTTTTGTTTTTGTTTGTTTATTTGTTTGTTTGTTTGTTTTTTGGGGGGGGGGATTTCGTAATTTGATTAGAACGGTGTTGCATTTGTGCTTCTGGCATAGACTACTTAGACTGTTTACATGCACCTTTTTAACCGGCTGCCACAGCAAGTCCAGTAATGCTTAAGACAGATTTTTCCAACATACTGCAAAATCATCTTTGCATTCCTGCAAAATTCAAAGGGAACTTAGACTTGCAGACACATGCAAAATGCAATATTCTATATGGTGTTTTTGACATGGCCACCCACCAAACTTCTTCCCATAGTGGAAGGAAACATTAGATTACTTGTTTTAGTTTATCTCATTATTAGAAATAAATGGAAAAGTGCAGTGATTTCTGTGAAAGTGGGCCTCAGTACTTCTAATTGTGTTGGAGGGGAACTTGAATCTGGCAGCTGGCGTCCCCTCCATTTCTTCTTGCTTTTTTTCCTACTTCCCTATTGCTTTTCTCTTTTACCGTTTTGTCTCTGCCTGCTGTCATCGATCTCTTCCTTCTTACCTTCCCTTCCATGCTCTTGTTCCCAGTTCCAGTCACATTCCACACTTAGCAGCAGATGACAGACAGGCAGGAAGTGAAAACGTGACGGAGGTCATCTTGTGATACAGAGGCTACTGTCAAGCCCGTGGAAGAGTGTGCAAAGGATGTGTGGATCAAAGAGAACATAGGTTGAGAAAAGCGAGGGGGTCGGTGACGGGAGAAGAGGCGATGTGAGGAGAGTAGTGTAAAAATTAAATGCGCATTAGTACTAACCTTTCTGCTTTATTAAAAGAAACACAAACTCACTGCAAGCTTTGGACTCTTGAGTTTACAAATATTACTTTTTGAACAACAGATGGCTGTCTTACATCCCCTCATTACACCACTCTCTGTGATCCAGCTGGTTTTGTTGACTGTTTATTGGAACATCTGTGAAACGGTCATCATGGGATTTTAATTTGTAGGGTCAGTTTGTAGTGTTTGCTGATCTGACCAAACTGTCCAACACGTGAATTCAGTCTTGGCTGTGTTTACCTCCACTGTACATCCTGCCTACTTCAGCTAATCACTCGAAAGGTTTGTGGTTTTCATCTGACTGTAGACACACCCGTAGTTAATCCATGGCAATCTAAAAGCCATTTTTGAGCCTTTTAATTCTAAATTTTCTAAACTTCAGCGGGTAGCTTGTGTTGCTGTGGGATCAACTATGGCTCATATTCATAGCCAAGGCTCTACATCAGGAAGACTGATGTGGTTTCAGACAGTATTTTAGCAATGCTAGAGAGCTATGGCCACCTAAAATTAGGTAAAGTTAAGGACATGTGGTGTCATGGTGGTGTAGTGGTTGGCACTGTCACCTGACATTAATGCCAGAGGATGTTTGACTGATAAACTGTAGTTATCAAGTTGCAGCGCACTGATAACTGATGACTCTTGCAGCACTTGCGACCACTAGGGCTGCCACAAACGACTATTTAATAGTCGACTAGTCACAAATTATTTTTGCGATTAGTCAACTAATCGGATCATGCATGCATACAGCTTATTGCATCAGCGTGCATCTGCGCTTATATAACTATCATTAGCTTACAGCTTGAAGTGTTTAAGGTATGTGCTAACTAAAAATAAAGACAAGATGATAGTTTATTAAACTTTTAATGAATTTTGCAGATTGTCTCAGTGGACTTTAATAAACTCAGCTGTCTGCTCCTTGCTATCTAAAATATAACAGGACACTGGAGTAAATTCTCTACCATCTCACACTTTTGTTTAATCAGTTTTCTGTTTGACGTTTATTCAGCTATGTGAAAACTGTAACTTTAATCTCAGCCAAACAAATTTACTCAGGAACAAATAAAACACTGAAAAAAGCCAAACAACAACAGTTTTCAGTTATCTAAGTTATCTCGCAGGCTCTAGTGAGCCTTGAACCCTGTCTAGATGTCTCCGAAAACGTAGGAGCACTTTTACAAATATGTGATGTCTTGATAAACTGGGCAGATATTTGAAGTTTACACACCTACATTCTCGCCTGAAAATATGTTAAAAGTTTATTTTGTGACCCCAGAAAGAGTAATAAGATTAAAATTAAAACTAAGTAGCTGCCACCATTGTTGGAAACTGGAATTGGCTGAGCCGTGCTATGAATTCTGGGATAGGTTGGGCCACAAAGGATATGCCCGACCCATCCTTCAAATCTGGGAATTGCAGAAGTCTTCGAATTTGGAAAGCCTTCGTTGCGTCGCTGTAACGTAATCGGCCCTCAAATGTGGCCTCCGAAGGATGCGGCCCCTGAATTTGGACACAGCTATGATACTGGAGTTGCTTCTTCTTCTTCGGGGTTTAACGGCAGCTGGCATCCTTGTACATGGAGTGCTGCCATCTTCTGTTTCAATCCATTATTACACTCTTAAATCCTACTACTTATTCCTGCGTCTTTCAGGATCTCACGAGGCTTTAAACGACGTGTCGACTATTAAATTTGTCATTGACGTAATCGTGACTAGTCGACTAATCGTGGCAGCCCTAGCAACCAGGCTCTAACTTTATATCTTTGGTCTGTGGTCAGGAGTTGCTGTGTTTCTTAAACTTTTCCACTTTTTAATAAAACCACTTACACTTGATTGCAGAAGGGAGGGGTTTTTGAGGGAACAAATGTCACAAACAGCCTCAGTGGTGTCCTATTTCAATAACAGGCTTTAACTCATTGAGCTCTATACTGTGCATTTGGAAAGTATTCACAACTTTTCACTTCTTCCACATTAGGAAACCGCCTCTGCTGCTTCCCTTGACTACTGGCTGTAACTTTGATAAGGTGGCCAAGTTCACATCTCAAAAACTGCTCAACATTTGTAATCCTAGCAGGAAGTTTACTGACATTTTGATGCAGATTAATCACAGAGGTTCTGTCTCTTATTCTACTGGTAGACTAACTTGATAGGCCAGCATCTTACAGCATTATTAAGGAAACACTTCTGGGTCTAGTTCGGGGTCAGGTTATGCCAAAGAAGAGCTAGCATAGCATCAGACTATAGCTAAAGTAGCTGAAGAGAGAGCTAGTGTTTCACCACCTTCAGTCTTTCATCTTTCACTCCCTGTTTGTAATTTATCTTATTTTTAATCTTTATTGGGAAGCACTTAAACAAAAATAATAACCTGGAGAAATAAATCCACTCATAAGTTTCACTGACATTTATTTTATGTTGTCTTATAAGTTGTCTTTGACACCTTTGTCTCATCCAGCCTGTTTCATGTCTGTTATGAATAATTGCAGACACTATCATCAAAGGAGCTAATATTTAATTTCAGTTTGCTCTCTGCTGTTCATCAGGAATCATTCAGCCTTGTGCTGTGTGAAGGATAGAGATTGGGAGTGAATAAAGAAATTGAGAGTGTGGATATACTGAAATTGTCTTTCCCCCTCTCCAAATTCCTCTCTGCCTCATTTTGAGATCCACCTCGTTCCTCAGTTAACCACACATGTTCATTCAGACTCATTCCATACTCATCAGTGTGGCTTTGTCTTGCTCACTTGTGGGTCTCTGCTCTGTGTGAGAAGCAAACACTGAGATCCTTCTACTGTGGAAAGGCCAGAATATCCAAACATCTCTGTGATGGGATTTTCCACTGAGTCACATGATAGGAGGGGAAAATGATGCACGTTTCCCTGTTTGTCGGTCCCCCCCCTTAGTATTCCTCCTTTTCATGAATACATAGATGAATGAAAGCAAGCAGACAATGCCACTTCAGGAGTGAGTGATTTGTTGCATGTATTCATTCTGCAGCTAAGGGAAAAAGTGAAGCTGAACCACCTGTTCAGAAATGCAGGGTACTACCCTCAGATTAAAAAGACACGAGCTGGAAATAATAGGCTGTGTTATAAATAGCCGTGTGCTGTGTGGGTGCAAGCGAGTGTGTCGGGGGAGAGAGCGAAAGAGGAAATGTGTTGCATCGCCTTGAATGAAAGAGAGGATGGAAGTATGGGAGAGGATAAAGATGCATGTGTGTTTTTGCTCAGGTTCTGTTAGCTGTTAGCGAAGGAGCTCGAAGGTAAGAGCACAGCAGCTGCTGGTGGAAACGAGCGCTCTCACAAACCTGTGCTGATATCCGTAGATATTCTCAAATGACAGTGCTGGATATTAATCCACACTCTTTGCATGCAAGCACACACTCAAAACTCAAAGACCGATTGCTTTGATAGCAGGGTTGGGCTCTTTTATCAGTGGGTCACATGACACATCGAGTGTGTCTATGTGTATATTGCACATTTGGACTAGATTCTTCATAGAGTAGGTCCATATGGTCCATCTGGGCTCCTGTCCATTCAGACAACACTTCCTTGTCCTGTGAGCCAATCAAGCAAGCCGCTGACTCCAGCTGGCCAGCAGATTTTGCCAGACTTGAGTGTCCCAGGAGTTTCAGTGCAGTTGTCACTTTGTGCAGTGACAAAAGCCAGATTGTGACATCATTTTCAGCTCGATGTTTAAACACCCGAATGTCTTAAAGCCACAGATTGAAATATTCATACAATATTTCAGTATGAAGGACTGTACAGATAAATATTTCGAGTGTTACAGCCAGTGGATAAAATCACTCGTCATTCAGGATGAAGTAAAACAAAAATAAATCATCTGAAACAGGCGGTGTTCTTCTGCTCGGACAGATTGTGCTGACGTTACACAGATGTGGTTAAGGTTCTCTTTACAGATAACTGTGTTATACATAATACATATAATACAGTGTTAAATGAACACTGACATTTTTCTGTTAATTCGCTCTCAGTTTAGCTTTATTTAGTTATTCTGTATCTGATTAAAGCTGACAGAATGTGAGCTTCTTTGTTTTCCAGTATTCTGGGACATAATGAAACGTCTCCCTCTCTGGATAACCACTATAGTCAATAATAAAAACTTGACATGGTTTAACAAGAATATAGAAGTGGCAGGAGAAGCCCTCATTCTGTTGGCTTCTTCTCCTCACATTGTTAAAGTGGACCTATTATGCTGTAAAAATGGGAGCTTGTGACGGCCCTAAATGCTGCTTCAAAAAGTGTCGCTCTCAGCGAGCTGTGTCGCAGACTTAATTCATTACTAAGGTATTCGGTTAATAGTCACTCAGTTACTGTCCGTTAGAGCTTGCTGGAAATACAGAAATGGTGTGTAATGATTGTGTGATGGGCTGGTGTGGAAGAGCCTCCACGCTGCGACTGCTATAGGGACTCCTGTCCAATACTGATGAAGCTGAACATGATGGTGACTCAAACTTTTTCTTTCACTTTAGACTGATTTGTTTTTGACCTATACTACTTTCCCACCATATATACTTCTTTATTTATTTAGTTTTAGTTCATCAAGAGTAGTCTTTAGAATTTTTTTTAATACTTCTTGCCTAACTAAAAATATTAACTCCTATTGAGAACATTTGCAGCTCTTTGATCCTTACAGCCTACTGCAGATCCTGTTCTATCGCTGTTTGCATTGTGCCTGTGCAGCTCTCTCCCTCTGTTTCATGCCTCTCAGTTTTGACTGTAAGCCTTTTGATGTTTTCAATATCATCCCAAATCCTTCCCGACTTCCTGAGTATCTCAAAGTTTTTGCAAAGACGAAAGGAACGTGTGTGCATATGCATGTACGTGCATGCCGAGATTCAGGCCGCGCCACCGCCCACACTTGCATAGCAACGGTTTCCCAGCAACGCTTGTCACGAGGCGAGTGAGACGCCAGTTAAACGGTGCACGAGGCTTTTCACAGCTTTGAATCCTGTGACATTTCCCTGCGAGGTATAGAGGGATGCGGAGGGAAGGGGAGCTCGTTTTTTGATTCATCCACTGGAGACAGGAAATAATAAGACAGCACTGTATAGAAAGGGGAATTTAATGTGGTAGTTGTTACATCGGTTTCCTGGAAGTGACGACATACTCTGCTTTATTAAACGCTGTCAGTTCCAGAATGGAATTCCATAAAAGATTTCTGGAAAAGAGAAAACATGCTGAACTCTGCCTCCTAGACAGAAAACTGTAAAAACTTTGGAAAGATTTTTTTTGAACCACACAAAGTATGCAAACTGCTATTCCCCAACGGTCACTTGAAGCTTGCTCCAAAATCACATCAGTCCTGATAGACTCCATGTTTAAAAATGCCCGACTTCAGTCATGACCATAACTTGTTTAATCTGGTAAATAAAAGAGTTAAAGTTGTTTGGGGTGTAAATCACCCATTTAAATTTCATTAGAACTGTGTGTGACTGTTTTGACTGGCAGGTAATGCCTGTTATCCACAGCCAATCAGAGGCACTAAACTGAACCTGTCACTGTGTTTGTGCTGTTTGGATGGTTTTAATGGAATTCCATCCATCTATTCACCTCTGCTTATGAGGAGGAAATTTCACACATTAGAATATGAGCTGAATGGATAGATGTGCTTTTTGATACATTTTGTGAAACTATTTACAGTGGAGTGGAGCAATTAAAGAATTTATGGAATGACAACTAAACCGGAAACAGAAGTTATTAGTTTCTAAAGTAAAATTTTACATTTGCAAAGGTTAATTGTAAACTGGCCCAGATTCACAGGCTGCTTTATATTATGGATTTATTTCCATTAACAGACACTGACTGTGTATCAGTATTAACAGGAATTTCACTAGGCTCATTTCTCCGTCCATAAAAGCGTTTGTGACAAAGCTATTTCCTCATCTGTTGCTATTAATGAAAGAGTGTGAGTGTGCTTGAAGTTCCGGCTGTGGGAGAAGTTGCTCTCACTGAACAGGAATGTGCTTATTATTATCACATGACATCAGCTGAAAGGCTACACTGTGTCATAACCTCAAAGGTGTCCCCCTGACAGACTACAGGCGCTCTGCTCCCTCCCGTACACAGATACAAGAGAACACACATTTAACCACATTCACACTCTTCATGACCACGTCTCTCCAGATGGGATATTTTAAGTTGGTGTGCTCACTGTGTAGGAATGTCATGATCTCCCTCTTAGAAGAATGCTGTGTGCGTGTGTTACGTTCATAAATTTTAGCATTTGTGTATACGTTTGTCCAGCTGCTGGCACACTACTACTTATCGCACTTAGACAAAGGGATGGCCCTGCACTGAAACCTGTATGTTCAGGCTGGAGACCTGAAACGTCAAATTCATGATTCCCATGTCCTTTTCTGGGCAAAAAGTTGCACCAGTCAAGAGTGTGAATATCCTCTGAGCCTAAAGACATTCATCAACACCAGCAGAGGCATTTAACTACAACAAAACAAACTCCAACCCTGACAGCAGAGCTGAGATTGCCTCTTCGCTCTAATTAGAACTGATTCAGCAAGTACACCTCCGTCACCAGAGGGAGAGCACACAAGACAAATTACACTATCTCTAGGAGTTCATGTTTCTTTGTCAGAATGTACCCCTACAACAAAAGTCCCTGTGGGAACACAGTTCTGTAGCATAGATGCTACTAGTCTGCTTTTATTTTCTCTCATATATACAGCACTGTGCAAAGGTCTTGAGACACCCTTCAATGGGAACGTTTTGTTAAAAATGTGTAAAAATACAACTGTAAGCGCAGCAGCCCCACCCACCTGCAGTTCAAACCTTCTGTTTGTAGGGTCAGTTAATCAGAATTTCAGTGAGGGATCTGAAATTCAACCAGCTAAATCGGGATTTGTCTAGACTGTGATTTATGCCAAGCTATTCTCTACTATCCCAGAATAAAAATATAGAGCTCGAAATGAGTTTAAGAAGTTTTAAAAGAGGCTGAAAGGTAAAATGTTGGCTATGAATATTCTTACTTCTAATTTGGAACTTGTCCCTTGATAAAGATAACCTTTATTATGCTGCACATTGTCCCGACAGTTGGTGTACTCTCCAGTGAATCACCTAGTCTCTTTAGCTTACAGTCTTGGGAGAGGCTAGCAGTGTGGAAACTTGCTGCACAAACTTGCTGCACTGGATCACCTCCAGTATTGGGAAAAGTTCAAGACTTGTTTTTTGTTTTTTTTAAACCACTGTGCTTGGATTCAGTGATTGGTTGGTGTAAATTTTTTAACACTCCATTTGCTGTAACTTAACTAATATCTAATATAAAACATGTAGATTTTGAGGTATGGTTCTGTATGATGTAATTTACAATTTTAGATGTAATTCTGACAGAAATGGAGTGAAATAATACACAAAACAACTTCATCTTAAATAACTTGTGGTTGTTACTAATAACACATGATGTGAGCAGTGTTTTTGGGAGAACCATTGTAAATCTAATTCTTAGCAGTTGAACACAGTAGTTACCAGTGGATAAGGGCTCCAAGGACCCACTACAGAAGGTCTTTGAACTGTTATAATCAGTCCTGCTAGTGGGTAGCATCACTGCCAGGCTGTTCATGTTCTGACCATCAGGCAGTGTTTTGGTTTAATCTCTAGGACCAGATGGAATTAAATCTTGCAAACTATTAAATTATCATGAAGCTTTAGGAGTGACCCGTAGGTGTTTTCATGTGTACCCACAAACATCTCAACAGCAGCTGATTGGAGCAGTCATCTTTTCACAGAGGATTATTTCTGCACTTTCCCTGTCTGAGTAATAAAGCACATATGGATTTAGAACAGAGAAAGGCTTTAAGATAACTTCCAACATTGCTGGTTGACAAATTGCACCAGGTGCCTACTTCCCTGCTAACATTTTGCTGCTAGCACTTTGACCATCATCACACAGAAAATTGCAAAATGAATGAAAAACGTGGACCTCTTCCTGATGAAACTTCTTTTACTGCCGTCAACCATGACATCATGAGTTATTTTTAATCCCGAAGATATTCTGATGCTGTTGCAGCGCTGAGGATCCCACAGGGACTAATTTGCCATCAGTGTAGATTATTGTAGATCTGGAAAGCCTCCAGAGAAGACTGAAATCCTCAGAGACATGGCTGTGCTGCACTTTCATTGGCCATGAATCCAGGTTTGCTCCGTTTTTCTGTAATTACATCAATGCACAACTGAGACACCGTGAGAACTGGGACGGTTTAAGTGTGTGAGTGACAGGCAGACAAGGAAGTTAAGGAGGGAGCAACCTTCCATGGGCTCGCTTTCTTCCACCTTTTCCTTCTATCATTCTTTTCTCTCCATCTTTCCATCCTTTGGTGTTTTCTGTCTCTCTGCTAGTGGAAAATGGGAGAAAGCCATGTTTCATTCATACCACTGCTGAAGGAAGAGATTTTACTTTGATCTTTTCACCTCTTTGCTCTTTTACTGATCAGGCTAATCCTAGTAAGGTGCTGAAGAGCTCTGCAGGCACATCACAGCCAAACTGAGACTGAGTACTACTTGAGGTCTGAATCAGTCATAATGAAGCCAAACACTGAAATCATTCACCTGTTAACTCTTCTCTGTATCATAGATCACAGCTGTCTGGATCAAGCTTCTAAATTACCAGCAATAAAACTGAGCGTGCAGCGTTAGTTCATGCAGGCTGCAAAGTTGAGCTCAGTTGACTTTGCAGCTAGTAATGCAGTCAGTTGCCTCATATAGGTTGGTGGTGGTTCGGGATGTAGAGCAGGTTATGTAAGGGTCGAGTCCTTAAGTTTGCATGTCTGTGCTACCAGGAGAGATACTAATTGTTCCCAATGCATCTGGGTGTGTGTGGGCGTGCCTGTGAGTACATAAGATGTGGTGAAAGTACATAACACAAAGCTCTGCATCACCATATTTGAGAGAATGTAACTTCTACTTTAAAAGCTATTTAACATCTGCAAGCTGCTTTGCAACCCACCTTCACCCCCAGCGCCTGACTTCATTCATTGCTGACATACATATCTGTTGTCATTGACTGCTGCTCTCTGGATCTTATGCTTTCCACATACACTCATTGTCCGCTTGTGTAAGTATCTCTTGATGGTACTGGGATGGAAGCCCTTGTGACTTCAAAACTGATTCAGTATTTGATGCCATAGATTAAACAAGGCGATGGGATCAGAGATCTTGGTCCACACTGACATTATGGCATCACACAATTGCTGCTAATTTGTCAGCTGCACATCAGTGAATATTAAGTGTGAGACATGCTTCTACATACCTTTGATTGGGGGG
The DNA here is from genome assembly GCF_000239375.1 of Pundamilia nyererei. Classification (NCBI taxonomy): domain Eukaryota; kingdom Metazoa; phylum Chordata; class Actinopteri; order Cichliformes; family Cichlidae; genus Pundamilia; species Pundamilia nyererei. The sequence goes on along the minus strand of NW_005187575.1, from coordinate 234,987 downwards.
GGGAGTGGTTATTTCAGTTACTGTTGCTTTCTTATTAGCTCAGAGTACTCTGGCTTTTCTCCTCTGACATCAGCCAGCCGTTTTTACCCACAGAACACTTAAATCACAGTTCTGCCACATTCAGATGCTCACGTTGAACTTCTGATGGTTGTCTTAACCATCTCAGCATGCCTAAATGAGTTGCTGCCAGTTGATTGGCTAATTTGATATTTGCATTAATGAACAGTTGAACAGATATATTTAACAAAGTGACGAGTGAGTGTGTAAGCACAGAAGAGTGGGTAAGTCCCAGAAGAGAGCTGTGCTGTCACATTTAAATTACTTTCAGTTGTCTTTTGACTGTAGTGATCCCAGGTAAGCTTCCACTGTGAACAGTTGTTAATTCGGTCTGTCATATTATGTAGAAGGTGAATCTGGTCTCATTTTATACCTTACCTGGGAAGCTGTGCAGAATTCAAAATCTGCAGTTTAAAATTAAAAGGGTAAATATAGGATTTGAAACAGGTGTTAGGTCGGTCACCCTTTTCTTGTTATAGTAACTGAAGTCACCTGCTTGCCTTGGCTTAGAAGTGAACAATCAACATATATACTGTGTGAGAGCACAAATCCAAACCTTCCTCCGTGTGTGTGTGTGTGTGTGTGTGTGTGTGTGTGTGTGTGTGTGTGTGTGTGTGTGTGTGTGTT
>NW_005187575.1:217469-233948 GCF_000239375.1 Pundamilia nyererei | reverse complement strand
TGTGTGTGTGTGTGTGTGTGTGTGTGTGTGTGTGTGTGTGTGTGTGTGTGTGTGTGTGTGTGTGTGTGTGTGTGTGAACCTGACAGATTACACCTTCCCGCTGTTTGCACCTGCTCTCTGCCTCGCATTTTATCTCTTGTACTTTCCCCCAGTTCACACCCTACACAGACACACTTTATTTATTTGTACCCAAAAGTCTATCAGAGTGCTGCATGGCTCTGGTAGATGATTTCATATGCATTCAATGGAGCAGGGATCTGTCCTATGAAGCTAGTTCAACATGGCCATTATCTGGCTTCACTCATCCTAAGAAAAACTATCATCTGAAAAAGCTAAGCACATGATACAGACTGAACATGTGCGCGGTGTGAGTGTGTGTGTGTTGGTAAAAGCACACTATAGAGTGTAAAAACTGCTGTATGATTGTTTGAAAAAGCACTGTATAGCTTGAAGAATTGTATTTATTTAAAATTCGCTTTTTAAAGTCTATTTAAAGGGAGAAAAGCATGCCGTGTATGGTTGCAGAATTCTCCTCGCTCTTATTTGTCAGTAATTACAATGAAATTTGAAAGGACTCCTCCTTTTAGCGTGTAGTTGTATTCTTTCAGCTGAAGTCTCATTGGTGTGAAGTGGTGTTGAGACAGTCTCTTTTTACTTACTGAGCTCCACAGGCTTTTCCTGGAGTGGACATTATGTTTCAGAGAAGTGCGCTGGGGGGTGGGGCTGTGTGTTGATCTCTTATCTTGAGCATAACCTGCTCTAGAGAAGAGCAAGTCTTCAAATACGCAATCCATATGGCTTAATGGTGACCGCGAGGCAGTCCACTAACACCTTGTAGTATCGGCCCAAAAAGGGAATTATAAATAAAAAAATGTAGCACCACAGAGCGCTGAGAGGCAGACCATTTTTGTAGACCAAACTGGTCTACAAATATGGGCTTTTTCCATAGGGTTCTGGATACTGGAGGCCATAAGCTCCCTCCATTTAACAGTTTGGTGTTCGTCTTTTCGTTTACACTTTTCTAACCTGTAACTATTGTGCTTTTTAAAACCTTTTAATGCAATATCAGCTTACACCCCCAGTAAGCTCTGCTGCACAGCATACTGAGTCTGTGCTTACATCCTCATGGAGTCATTGCTACAATCTGCATAGTAGCCCAGTGCACAAAGTAGAAAATCTGATGGTTGAAATCAGAGAAAAGGTCTCAAAATGTCTTCTTTTTCTTATCAGTTCACTGTGTTTTTGTTTTTTTGTTTAATTATAGTGCACCATTTAAATATTGTTTGGTCTTACCTTCTAGTTAAGGTTCTAAAAAGGTGTTAAAGTATTAGTTTTTATTTTTCAAACATGATAGTTTTTCCCTATTGTGTTCTTTTTTTATATTCTTGTAAACTGAATGGTTTACCTGCAGCGATCTTTGCGCAGAATCTCAGCTATAGCAAATTAAAAATGGCCTCCTTAAGTTGCACTTGATTTCATTTCCACATGCAGGCACACAGAAGTGCTCACACTGGCTCACATGGCTTAAATCAGGGGTGCCCAATCCCGGTCCTCGAGAGCTACTATCCTGCAGCTTTTAGATGCATCCCTACTCCAACACAGCTGAATCAAATGGTTTGATCTCTTCAGCATGCCATCATGTTTGGCAAAGGCCTGATAACAAGCCATTCATTTGATTCAGGTGTGTGGGAACAAGGATGCATCTAAAAGCTGCAGGACGGTAGCTCTCGAGGACCGGGATTGGGCACCCCTGGCTTAAATGGTTCATTTCTTGTTTCCCTGTTCTTCTGCTGCTGCCTTCTGCTGACACCTAGTGGCTAAACATGAGTCTGCAACCACTGTCTGTGCTGAACACAGTATTAAGGTCACATTTTAAGATTTTAGGTGAGGGGAAAAAGCCACAGTGAGAGTTTTGATATTTCTGTGTCTCTGACAGGCACACCTGGCTCTGTGCAGCAGGCTTTCACATCAGGCTGTGTGTGTGTGTGTGTGTGTGTGTGTGTGTGTGTGTGTGTGTGTGTGTGTGTGTGTGTGTGTGTGTGTGTGTGTGTTTTTAATGCGCACAGATTTTAACGAAGTTGGGTGAAGTTGCGAAGTTGGCTGAACAGCATGGTTATTGCACCGAGGAAAATTTGTTATCATATGACATGACCCATTTCTGTAATATACTTGCATATCTATATTATTGCTAATATATATTGTAATATATCTATATCATGGCTAAAGCACTTCTGGATGGATGCAAACTGCATTTCGTTGCCCTGTACCTGTGCATGTGCAATGACAATAAAGTTGAATTCTATTCTATTCTATACGTGTTATGTAATGATGGTGAATATGTGCATCAAACTCATTCATAGCATTTTATCCTGTTTTGTTTGTTTGTTTGTTTTTTAACCCATCTCCACAGCTAACTGTTCATTGTAAAAAAAATAAATACCAGCACACATTATTTGATTGTAGACTCAGAGGCTCAAATAAAAAAATTTTTTTTTATTTTTTTATTTGGAGAAATTTGACCAAGACAACAGAAGCGATTGAAAGATGATTTTCTTTTTTTTTCTTTTTTTTTTTCTTTTTTAAATTGCATCATTTTCCTGCATCTCTTTTGCTCCTCCAGGCAGCTTCAGGAGGCACAGAAACAGAAGGAGATGGAGAGGGAGCGCCAGGAGCGAGAACGTCAGGAGAGAGAGCGTCAGGAGCTGGAGCGCCAAGAGAGGGAGCGCCTGGAGCGAGAGATGCTGGAGCGTCAGGAGCGCGAACGTCAGGAACGGGAGCATCAGGAGAGGGAGGCGCAGGCAGAGAAAGAGCGACTTGAGCGGGAGCGCCAGGAGCAGCAGGAGCGTGCCGAGCGTGAACTGATGGAGAGGGAGAAGGTGGAGAGAGAGCGGCTGGAGAAGGAGCAGCAGGAGCAGTTGGATAGAGAGCAGCAGGACTGGGAGAGAGGGAGACGCATCTCCAACGCTGGTGAGTAATCCACTTTGTGTTTCCGCTGCTGCGCACACTTGTTTCATTTTACTAATTTTACTACTACAATATTACTAATGTGACTGTTTTCTGTCCAAGGAGCAGTTTGTCTCAGGCTCACAGTAAATATAGACTAGTCAATGACAAGCGTTATCTTTCAGTTATCTCTCCAAAGTACATTTTAAAATGGTCATTTTTGTTATTTGAACATTTAGTGAAGTTTTTGTGTCAGTTTCATACAGTGTCATTATTGTGTTAATATTTAACAGTTTATTTATACGCGTGGTGGTTTTCAGTTGGTATAAAACAAAATTCCCTAAAAGTGGTACATGATCTGAGTGATGATGTGATATTTAGACTTGTTATGCTTTAACCACAATGCATATTTTTGTTTTGTTTGGTTGGGGGGGGGGGGTGTTGTTTTTTGTCGTCTTATCCATCCATCCCAATTAAAAAAAACAACTCAGTTTTCCAGCAGCAAGCAGTGCCTGCTTTTGCATTGCACTGTGGGTGAATCAAGTCCATTAGCAGTGCACTCAAATATCCAAGTCTTCTTTGTATTCATGGTGACTTTTTGAATGAGGCTTCATTAATGAAGCCTCATTCGGAGGGAAAGGAGTTAATCCCTTTTAACTCCTTTCCCTCCATTTAAGAGAGTTTAAGAGAGTCTCCTTCTGATTGGCTGCAGCTTGGAAACAAAATTTGAGCCAGCTGGGAGGGGCCTCTGTGCTCACAGGAAGCATTGTGTGTTTGAGATGACCATGTTGGGATGCCTACTCGCATTGATGTCATAAAGCGTCAAGGCTAGAAACATCAGTCTGAAGCCTGAGCACTTGGCTCACAAGGAATTTGCACGCATATGCTGACCTCATTACTGGACCCTTTTGCAGTGTTTAATATGAACATCCACTTCTGGAACAGTACACATATGACTAAAAGTAAGGAAAAGCAGAATTGGTCCATTTCTCGGAAGTAGCAGTTGATAATTTTCCAGTAGAAACGCTCCGAATGTTCCAAAACAGGTTACTAGATGCAGTACTTGAAATACAGGAAATGTATTGAAGAATGAAGAGAAGCGTTCTGTTTTAACATTTTCATCTAGGTGCTGAGTTACAGTAATCTCCTCTGCCAGGCGCTGTGAGCAGATTCCACATGAATGCAACAGTTAGCGTGTTATGTGTTATGTGAAAGTGTGCTGCCAGCTCATACACAAATTAAAATTCTACAGTTTATAAACTCTGAGACTGAGGAAAATAATTTTGAACAAACACATCACCTCAGTCAAGCATAGAAAATGAGTGCAAATATTTGCAGTCAAGTGTAATTACTGCTTAAATTGAGCAGCAGGGTAGAGGTGTAGGTAGACGCCACCCTAGTGTTGTATGCGTTCTAAACTGGAGCTGCTTGGTTGTTAGATAAGAATGAAATTTCCTATAATCCAACTCTGGGTCAGCGGGGAAGGCTGTGTTGGATGGCATGCTTCAGTGCCACGCTTGGCCAATTACCATATGCATGCATAAGCACACACACAGAGGCAGGCAGAGTTCAGTGGCCTGACTCAGAGCCTAAAAATACATCATCATGTCGAATGCTGGTGAAACCCCCCTGGGGTTGGATGTTTGTGTTGGTGTGTGCGTATGTGCATGTAAAAGCCCTACGTGTCATGCAGAATAACACTAAGAAACAGGGTGCAGTGATTGCTGTTTACAAAATCTGAAGTACCACTGCAGTGACTGTGAGGGAGCTACTAGGATGCTATCTCACAATCAAATCAGAATCTAACAGGAACTTGGGCTGATTGTGTGATTTTAGCTGTAACTTGTGTGATTGCTGTGCTGTATGATTTATTTATTTTTCTAAATTCTTCTTTTTAGAAACAAGTTTGCCAATTTATGAGATGGTGGTAGAACCATATTTTTTCAGCAAAAAAAGTTGGGGTTTTTTTTAAACTATGTCCAATTAAGAAATTAAATTTAACTTAATATAGAAAATATATAGTATTTACAGTAACTCTATATAAAAAATAGTCCTGTGAAAATGGGCTCACAGAACTTTTAGACAGTGGACCTGGGTGCCTTGTGAGAGGCAATGACAGATTTAATTAGGTGTCCCTTCACGTTTTGAAAGATGAATTCTGTTTCAGTAGAGCCCTTCATCTCACAGTCACAACACTCCTTGCTCCAACTCTACATGCACATATACCTCTTTGCAGAATTGAAGATTCTGCAACCCTGACCCCACTGAGACTTAGCAGTGTTGGGCTTCATGGCCCTCCCCGTATTTGAACCTCTGTAGGAGGTTGATTTAAAACATCTGTTTGAAAACAGTTTTGCTGCTAGCTTTAGCATCTGCTAAACATGTCAGTAACATTCATGCACTTTCAATGTACTCTTCGTGGACTCTGGTTTTCTCAAGGGCAGACCAGGGTATTGCTGAAACCCAATGGATGTTGCATTTGATTGTGGAGGCAGTTGCTCTTGGTTATATAAATTGGGGGTTGCAGGCGCCAGTCTACTATACTAGTAGTCTGGCAACCAGTGCACTCATGGCCTTGGAAAATGTAGCAAAAGCAACACTTAATTACAAGCTCAGGGTCCTCACTTGGATAGATGGGCTATTTGCGAATTGGTAGTGATGAGCATTTCTGGCAATGCGAGAGTCTGAGAATTTGAGATTACTTGTGTAATCCAGGTTCTCAGAGTAGCATGAGTGAGAATTCTCACTAGGTAGCTGTCCTCATTGAAGCGAAGCTAGATGAGGGGCTTATCTTGAATAATAACTCTAGCACAACTCTAGGTGGGCTATTCTGCCCAACGTGGTCGTTGCAATCACCGGCCAATGAGGAAGGCCCTTTCCATGATACTTTCACTCGTACTACTCTGAGAACCGAGGTTACGCAAGTAATGGTGCTAATATGAACATCTAACATCTGCAATAAAAAACAATCACAAAATTATCTTTTGTGAATATTCCCTTCCACAGTATTACTCTGAGCAAAAACCTAAAATCCACTCGCAAAACTTAGGAAATACAGGTGTGGAATTGCAGCACGTGTAAAGTGAAGTAGAGCAGAAGGTGATGTAAGGATTACACCATCCACAAACATTGAAAACATATGGCAGGCACAGAGAACACAGTCTAGGCTATGCTAAGCACTAGAGGTGCAAAATCAAAGTAATTAGACAGGGTGGGACCAAGCTAAGATGCATAATGAACAAGAGAGGGAATTTAATGTGAATTCATTGCATACTGTTCCTTTTTGATGTGAAGATGTGCTTCTACACCCCATTAAAGCAATATGAGGTGTGATCAAAAAGTTCAAAATATTTAAAAACATTTAAAAATCAATCAAATCATTCAAAAATCAAAAAACCTTACTTGATCTAAATGTGCCTGATTTTCCATTCATAATGGGGTTTTTTTTATTGCTGCAATTTTTAGATCAGTCTATAGTAGGCCCATTGAGTCCAATCATACTTCTGCCTTGTTTTTTGTTTTTTGTTTTTTTTGTTTTTGTTATTTTGGGAGGGGGGGGGGGGCGTGCTTGTTCTCTCAACAACACAAATGAATGTTGGTGAGAAAAAATAAACTAAGCATACTTGTGGTCTGGTTCCTCATCAAAATGTAATATTTTCTTAACTTTCTAAAGTGAAAGAAGTAAAAGCGGCCTCAGGCTCAATTTGACTCTTGTTTTCTTTACATTTTAATGTATTATCCCTTTCTTGTTCTTAAAACATCAGTTTAAAAAATAATGGACACCAATTACAATATGGGCATCCCATCTTCTAGTAAAGACTCTGATTTGGACATATAAGCTATGCATCTGTATACTACAAACTGGAAGATCTCCAGGCTGAGGAACTGGGTTCAGAATGTTGTCTTTCAAATGAGAAAGATGGGTCTGTTATTATCAGTGTTGGTCAAGTTACTTGAAAAAAGTAATCAGTAACTAATTACTAATTACTTCCCCAAAAAAGTAATCCCGTTGCTTTACTGATTACTTATTTTCAAAAGTAATTAATTACTTAGTTACTTCAGTTTCACGATTTACAACCTGAATAGGTGATAAAGCGATAGATCTTTCAGCCCAATTCTACTTTTTCTGCATAATCCATCATACAAAATGTAATCAAATGGAAAGGTCCCTTTTTAAAACTTCTTTTATTAGTTTTAATCGTTTAACTTTATGCATCAAGCAAAAATGTAATTATATGCAACATTCTCTGACTGGAAGAAATTTGTTTAATATTTAAACCTATTTTCTGCACATTCCAGCACATAAAATAAATTTTTTTGTGTGTTTACACTCACTCTTTCAAATAGATACAAGTAAAACACAGCAGAAAATAAATAAAATCAAAGACTCAGCGGTCCTGTTGCTCTATTTTCACCTGTAAAGCAGGAGTGGCGTAGGCGGAGGTTTACCCTGGTGCAGGTGTGCCGGGGCGGTCAGTGGAAGAATCCACGAGTTTCTCTGTGAGTTTCCCATTACGTCGTAGCTACTCGGTGCTTGCTTGGAAGTTTAGGGGATTATTTTCGCTGTAAAAAGAAGTTTTCTTCCCACGCACAACGGACGCTAATGTTTTTGTCACTTTTTATGGAATCAAACTCAAAGTAAGGTCAGTGCTTCCACGCTTTAAACGCTGCACGCTCATACTCTCTCCCGCACTCGATATATTATCCACTGTTGATCTGCAGACAGCTGTTGTCACGAACGTCGCACTCGCTTACGTCACTGTCATGAGACATTCTCGAAAAAAATCACGGTTTTAGTAATGCAGTAACGCAGCGTTCCTACGGGAAAGTAACAGTAATCTAATTACCGTTTTTGCAATAGTAATCCCTTACTTTTTTCAAGTAACGAGTAAAGTAACGCGTTACTGCCCATCTCTGGTTATTATGTAGGTATGACGATACTGCATACTCATTACAATCATTAAACTATCAACAGTGCAGCCTGACTCTTCCTAAAATGTGAAAGGTGCATGTGTGAAGGCAGCTTTACAGAATCATTCTTCATGCAACTATCACACTGCTCAAAAGTACGATTATCCATATAACTTTCATCACCTTATCCCGGACAAGCCCCTAGTTCTGCTAATCATATTAATGTTGTTGTATTCATGCATGACTATTGCAATTACATTTCAGGAAATTTTCATTGTTTAATGTCTAGAATTAATTTATCTGGACCTGTTTGTGCTGCTGTTGAATAGTCTTTATGACATTGGTATATTCGTCTATACTTTGGATTTGTTATGTGAGATATCAGAGTGAGATGAGTGGTAAGCTGTCATTTGATTGTTGTCCTCAGTACGTTCATTCTTTCCCTCTTCTTTCAGTGAGCAGAAGTCTGAAAGCTTTCTATCTCTGCCTGTGTCCTCAGTGCTAACACCTGTTTACTAACACAGTAGCATCACCTTAGCCTAAGAACATACACACAAGCTGGAGGAAAACTTTAGTTTAGCTCTGTGCTGGTTTTTTTCTGCTTCATCTGCCCCCTTCTCTTTTTTCCTCCCTCCCTTCTTCCGTCTATCTTTCCTCACCTGCTGTCTTTCCCTTCTGTGTGCACGACGGCTGCTTCCTACCTGCCTTCTTTCCTTCGTTCTGTCCGCTTCTGTCCTGTCTTGTCCTCAACCTCGGTTTTGTCCAATTCGCACGTCCAGCTTTCGAAAGCACATTGTGCACCCCCACACCTCAGGAGTACGGCAGGACCCCCTCCACGCCCATATCTCCATCCACGCCCACTTACCCATCTCCTGGGACCCAGTCGCCATCCTCCACTACAACACCCCCAACCCCCCCACTCAGGCACTCAGCCTCCCGATTTGCCACCTCACTTGGTTCTGCCTTCCATCCTGTCCTGCCTCACTACGCCACAGTTCCACGGCGACAGCAGGCATTTCCCCAAGCCCCACCGCCTGCCCCTGCTCCTGCCCCTGCTCCAACTCCTCCTCCACCCAAGTCTGTGGTGTGGTCAGCGTGCAATTTTACTCCATTGCCTCCCTCACCTCCGGTCATGATAAGCAGCCCCCCGGGGAAGGCCACCGGTCCAAGGCCACTGATCCCGATTGCCGCGCCATCCCCTCTCACCCAAAAGCCTCCCTCACCATCCCCCAATGGGCCACCCATGTTTCCCGCACCTTCTCCTGTGACCATCCCACACGGCCACACACCCCTCAGCATTACCTGCCCAACACCACCTCCCCCGCCTACCCCACCCCCTCTCCCTTCGCCCATAGCTCCCCCTCCGTCTTCCTCCTCAGTCTCGTCTCCCCCCTCCTCATCCCAGGCTCCTGGTGTGCCCTCTCCCTCCACAGCGCCCCCTGCTGCTGCAGCTGCTGCTGCCACCTCTGCCTCTGCTGAACACCTCTGTTGGGGCCTGGGTCTGTCGGGGCCAGGGGAGCTGGACACAGCCGCAGGCTCAGAGCCCCAATCGGCTCAGGGGGATTCCTCCTGTCAGCCCCAGCCCCAGGGTAAGGCCTCCAGTCTGGATTCTGCTCTCTCTTTCTCACTGCTTTTCTCCCCTCTGTCTTTCACTGCTTGCAACTCACACTCTAACAGGGGTTGGTTGTTACATTGTCACTGATCTGGCCACAACACAAAGTAAGTCCTGTGACACAGACTGATCTAGGAGTTTTCTTTAGAAAAATTGTGCCTTTCCTGGTTGCTGTAACTCAACTCAGTCTGGTTACAATTTCTAATATTAAAATATTCACTATGGTAACTTTTGTGGGATCTCAATGTGTAACAGCTATTGTTTTCCAACTTCTAGCTTCTTTGTCAGTCTCACAAAGCCTGTGTATGTCCTCGTGCTGGCTGGCTGTTCATTGGATATGAAATGTGTTGTTGTTCAGCATGGCATGTCTGTGTCTTTGACAGACCTACGTAAAACTCTTGCTTTCTTCATCTCTTGCCTGATTTGTTTTTCTTCATTCTCAGACAAGCTTCACACACATTTGACCTTTCACTCTCCATAATTTGATTTTTTTTTTACTTTGGGTCTGGAAGCCAATTTCTAAGCAGGCACAGCTGGAAGCTCACTCGACTTGATCAGTGGAACATCGACTGTGCTGTTCAAATCTTATTCACATGAACTTGTTCTGTAATATTAGGAATGGACCAAACATTAAGAGAGAAGCTAATAGGAAAACTGTCATTGATTTAAAGGGTAATGTCAAAAAGTCTAAAGAAAAGAAAAACTGGTGTCACTTTGAAATGCAGCTGTTAGCTTCCTCTTAACTATGTTAATTGTCCCACTAGTGATGGGCGTGCTCCTTCTGACACAAGGTGCAGCAAACACAGAACCTTTGATATACCTGATCTAATTTTTTTGAGACAGGCTCTGATTGGTGCACCTGTAGGGAATATGCTTAAAAGTAAAGATGGGCAAAGGAGCTGATTTGTACTCAGAGTAAAGTAACAACAAATATTTCAGAGTTCATCACAATGATTGGGCGAAAGAGGCTGGATTGCTTGTATCATACCATAGGTTCCGCACAAACTATCCCACATAAAGCAAACATCTGGTTGTTTGAGACTCATTTATGAATTAATGCTTCTTCCCAAGTTCCTTTTTATAATTGTCTTTTGGTTATTATGCATTGGTGTGTACATGCATGCTTGTATGTGTATGTATGTCATTGCACCAAAATGTTTGTTTAATTGAATGTTTAGTGTGGCTTGCATGTCTTAGTTCTGTTTATTGGAATGTTAAATGGTCCAAATTGGGCTTTCAGTAAACCATGAAAAGCAATTGTGATATCTGACTTACCCCTTTGGCACGCTGCCTTCCTTTAAACGCAAATCCAGTCATTAATTCCACATTTTAATAAAACAAATTTGCTCTAGTATGATGTTGCATGCCATCATTCCTTTTATATGTTGAAAAGTAGGGACACACTGGCAACAAATCCTGCAGTTTGGTTCCAGTAATGCAGTTCAAATTAATAATTGATCTGAAAACCTGTGGCTAACACGTAGCCAGCAGGGTCAAAATGAAATATGACAGTTAAATGTCAGCCACAGATATACAAACATAAGTCAGTATCATATTTAAGAAAATAGAACTACTTTGCCTATTTGGGGGGTTTTTTTCCCCCTCAAAAGTGATAGTTTAGTGATAGTTCAGTCTACATCCTAATCCATTTTCAATACATTTTCTCATCATTTAACAGTCAACTTAACTATCCAGTGTCAGATTAAAGACAACATGAAAATAGGGTTTTTCCTCCTGTTTTTTCGTGCGCTTCCCCAAAGAGCTTTTGCCCTTCCCCCTTTCAAAAAAAAAAAAGGAATTTGATTTGCTTAAGCATAAAACAGGGAAAGTAGAGGTAACACAGAATCATTGCTTTAACAATATGGAATGTAATCATGCTATTTTGTGTGGTCCCACCCCAGAGATCCATCTAATCGCTGGAGTGTGATCAGTTTTAATGCAAACATCCTGCCGTCCGCAGGTTTGTGTCTGGAATTGTTCTGAAAAATGTCTTTCTGTCTTCACCCATCCCCCACTGCTCCTTATTCCACCCCTGTCCCTAACAGACGTGGGACAGACTCCAGGGCTGACCACCCCCACCCCTCCCCCACCTCCACCCCTGCCACCCGGCTCCACTGTGACCTCTGCGGCTGCTACCCCGGCCGTCACCCCCACCACCCCCGGAGGCCACCCTCCACCCCCGCCACCTCCTCCACTCCCTCCGACACTGACTCCAGGCGGGACGCCACCTCCTCCGCCGGGTCCCCCTCCCCCTCCCGGTGCTCCACCACCACCCCCAGCACCACCTCTTCCCACCGGACTGTTCTCTCCTGCAGAGGACCGCCCTCTCTCAGGCCTGGCTGCTGCCCTCGCTGGAGCCAAGCTGCGCAAAGTGCCAAGGGTGAGCGCTTGATTTGTTAATGGACCAATGGAAAGCTCGACTAACACGTCTTCATAAATGAACCATTTAGGATACAGTGTATAAGTAATAGGAAGGCAACCGGTTGCATATGCATGCACTTCGGTCACCCCCGATCATCATACACAATCTCACAGTCACTAAAACATTATCCAAAAGCACCATGTTCACACATGATCTCTCTCTCTCACTCACACACACACGCACGCACCATCTGTCACATCTCATTAGGGCTCACAGGAGGACTTCATGTAATGCTCACTGTCTGCCAATGACTACATGGCTACTTGTGTTTTGAGTAAAATATGCATTGTACTTCTTTAAAAAACATAGCTTTTCTGATATAAAATGAGTATTAAGAACATCAATCCTTTTTCATTTATTCTATTTATTTCCCAAACACTGTAAATACTTTCTCTGTTTATGAAGAACACAAATGTGTTTTTGCTTGTGGCCCTTCAGAGTGATGATGCAGGGGCAGCTCTGGCAGCAGCCATGATGGGGGCCACAGGGGCTAAATCAGAGACAAGAGGTAACGGGCCACTTCCTGGAGGAGGGGGGCTTATGGAGGAGATGAGCGCCCTATTGGCCAGGAGGTACACTCGCACGATATTATCATCCAAAACCAGATTTGTCTGTTCACCATGCAAATTTTGTCCTAATTTCTGAAAATAGGCAATTAGTGGTTTTAAATTTGGAAATGAGACTTGATATCGATCAGTGTTTAAGCCCTCCTCACTGTGCCTGGGCTTTTTACATCTTACAGGAGAAGAATTGCGGAGAAGGGCTCGTCACCTGAACCTGACCAGAGATCAGTAAGTAATACCAGAACCATCGTCTAAGCCCCTGTCATGCTATGGTCCTGTGTTTGACTTTGTTTCAAAATGTCATTATTGCTATCGTCAGACGATAGCTCCTCAGTGTGCTTTGGTTATTTCAGAGTATTTTCACTCCTTGATCACTGAGTACTTTCGATATGAAAGTCTGTATGTCTTTAGAGGATGTCATGTTCTACATACCTGTCTGTTACTATTGACATATGTCATAAAGTACTTACCTAAATTGCAGAAAATAAAGTGTTTTGAGTTGTGGATATATTAATAAAGATATAAACCAATCACTATTTAAATAGCACTTGACATGGTTGAATTCTAGCTGAACATTGAACATTTTCCATATTATTTTCTATTCCTAGAGTATTATATTAATTACTTATACATGATTCTATGGAGAAAATCTAGCCTTTTAGGGGTTTTTTTATGTTTGTTTGATTTAGTTTCCTGTTTTGTTTTTTTGTTTTTTTTGGGGGGGGGGGGTTGTTGTTTTTTTAAGCTTTGGTCATGGTTCTGCCAGGCAGTGGCAGTGGAAGTGGAAGTAGGGAGGCCAATATGAATGTTTCGCGCACAGGTATTTAAAGGCATTTAAGAGTCAACTTCTTGCTTATAATTACAAATCATCTAGTGCTTTCTACCTGCATATAGCAACAGCCACGTTCTAGCTTTCCAAACTTGTGCCTCTAGATATGTGGTCAGTTTTTAAGGGAGCGTTTTTGTTTTTTGTTTTTTTTTGTCAGTTGACAACATTTAATTTCTGCACTCTGTTATTTTGTCTTGATCGCAAAGGTTTTTGGTTTAATATAAAATGAATAATTCAATTCAGTTTTATTTATACAGCACCAAATTACAACAGTTGCCTCAATGCGCTTTATATTGTAAGGTAGATCCTACAATAATACACAGAGAGAAAAACCCAACAATCATGTGACCCCCTATGAGCAAGCACTTTGGCACGGTACTTCTGTTTGACCCACAGCCTGGGCGTGTGCATCAACTCGTTGGGGAAGCAGGCGAAACCCGTGGGGACATAGACTGGTATCCTGGGAGGAGACGGTGACAGTTGTGAATCAGCATTAGATTTTACTAAACAAGTCAGTCATTCTGAATATTTCAAAATTAGGTTTTTAAATGACAAAGTTGGGTGGCACAGAGCTGTTGAAGACTGTTAACAACAAACACCTTTCAACCAATAAGATGTTGCTGATGTGCTTTATGGGAATTTGGCATTTGTTCTCACTTACTTTGCATGTGGAGCATCAAGACCTTGGCCAAAGTTTTCCTTGTAGAACCTCATGGAGGAGATAATGCAGCCAGAGGTCCAATAGATCATGACGTTTGTCAGCAGGTCATCTAGAGAGAACTTCCTGCAACACATGACCCCACTGATATAAGACTACTGACAACTGAAAAACTAAGGAAACAAGCCTATTTCAGAATAGACAGCACTGCTAATGTGCATGCTACTACTCAAGTTCACAACTTCTTATAACCTTCAATCCAATTTTATTTATACAGCACCAAATCACAACACCAGTCGCCTCAAGGTGCTTTATTTTGTAAGGTAGACCCTACAATAATACATACAGAGAAAACGCCAACAATCAGACGACCCCCTATGAGCAAGCACTTTGGCAACAGTGGGAAGGAATAACTCCCTTTCAACAGGAAGAAATCTCCAGCAGAACCAGGCTCAGGGAGGGGCAGCTATCTGCTGCGATTGGTTGGGGTGAAAGAAGGAAGACAGGATAAAATTCTGAGTTTGTGTTGGTGTTACAGATTAAATTTGTTTAAAAGATGTCTGTGCTTCTGTGTAGACACTCCATCACAAGACCTGTTCTTGATCCTTATTGTGACTCATTAAACCTTGTTTCTGTGTGCCCAATAGGAGGAGGGTGAGATAAATACGACCCCTAAAGTGTCAGCTTGTAGCACACCAGGTGAGTGTTAAATGAAGACAACAGCATTAGCAGTTAACGAGCATCTTCCTGAAACTGGTGACAAGGTTTACAGCTAGCTTTAATCTCGTTAGGTTATAGGCATACTGATCTTAATGTCGGTTCATGTTTGGTTTCAGTATTTCTTATATTTTGTTTTCTGTTTTCCAGACATGCCCAGGAAGCCATGGGAAAGAACAAACACCATGAATGGTAGCAAATCTCCAGTTATTGGAAGGTACAGTGTCTTCCTGCATCTCCATTTGAAATGTTTGTTTATTACAAGTACATTTATGTTCTAAATTAAATTTTTGTTTATTAAGTTCACCCAGGATATGAATGCCGATCATTTCCTATCTGAATGGCAGTGTGACACAGCTAAACATGATTTCCTAGCCTCTGAAACTATACAAGGATATATTGAAGCATAAGCATCAACTAGCTTTAGCATGATGCATTGCTGGGGCCGTTTAGTGCTGGCTAACACCACTAAAGCTTATCCTGGCCTTTATGTGCAGATTCATAAGACCACCAGCGTGTGTGTGAGAATGAACGGGTGAGAATGTAATGGCATCCTTACCACATATTTTCATATACAGTAGTGACCCAAATAATAAAAATGGTGTACATCCATAACCAGATGAAGGTGTGTGGTGGATGAATTAGTCAACCTTAACCATGCAAGACCATATTTTATGTATCAAAAAATATACTTCATCTGTGTTAGCAGGCATGCTAGCATTAACTAATATTAGCCTGAACAACAACAGTTATGAATCAGATTAGATACAAAAAAGGATCAAACTCAGAACTTTTCACCCAAAGGCAGTTCCACATGTTTCTGGGTTTTCTGGGTTTTTTTGGGTTTTTTTTGTTGTTGTTGTTGTTGTTTTGTTTTTTAAATATACTTTATCACTGAATTATAGTACATTTTAATTTCCTTTACACAGAAATGAGAAGCTGTTTCAGACTTTTTCCACAACAGCAGAAAGTAATTGAAATAAGTGACATCACCACACATGTAACAAATAAGATATCATCTATATAGTATAAACAGTTTGGTGGCCGAGTATTGAACCTTGTGGAACTCCACAAGAAACTTTAAGTAAACATAACTTATATCAGGGTTTTACCAGGTATTTTCTTACATCTACACAACCACTTAGCCTTCCCATTAGGCTGGCGTTTTGCAGTACATATATAGGTTTTACACTGTAATTTGTAAAGTCAGTGTTTCTGCTGCTCACACAGACGAGAGTCTCCGTGGAGGAATCCCATGGGAGCAGATTCCTCCAACAGGTAGAGCGAAAAGCCCTGAAAAGTTTGAGAGAACCTTTTTTTCTTCAAATCAAACTTCCTTTAAAGTTGAGGTTTGCTGTGACAATTTGGTTGGAGAGGAGTTCTTTCGAAGTGCTTGGATGTTTGGACTGAATCGTGTGCCGTCTTTGTGTTCTTTACTACATTTATCAGTCTTGTAGGGGGCCGGGACTGCTCGTCTGTTGTTTGATACGTGCGATTTGGTCCAATTTGTGTGTTCTAAATCAGTGTGCGTCTGGATGATGGGTTTCTAATATAATCTAGTCATTGTGTTTGCATGCTGTGTGCCCGCTGCTCTCAGAACTTAATTTATTTTAAATGGGGAAATCCATATGTGTCCGTCACATACTGTACACCCACCCTATCATACAGACCAACACAAAAATGTGTGTCCACCCAGTGTAGAGTAGACTTGGCAGAGTATTATCTTTGAAGAGCCAGAACAGTTCCAGCAGGCTCTGACAGATGTGTGTGTGTGTGTGTGTGTGTGTGTGTGTGTGTGTGTGTGTGTGTGTGTGTGTGTGTGTG
>NW_005187575.1:189663-217407 GCF_000239375.1 Pundamilia nyererei | reverse complement strand
GTGTGTGTGTGTGTGTGTGTGTGTGTGTGTGTGTGTACGTACACAAGAGAGAAGACCAGATGGGTGTTTTTGATTCCAGCTTAATAAAATTGACTTTCATATGCAGCCCACAGAGAGCTGAGCTGAGCAGATTGTCACTTGTCAGACCCTGTAGTGTTGCACGGGGCTTTTTGTTGATCTGACCAGAAAAACGTTGACTTTTACTGTTATGGTAAATGGACTGGTTCTTATATATCGCTTTTCTACTCTGAGCAGTCAAAGCGCTTTATACAACTCGTTCATTCACCCATTCACACAAACACTTTTTCTAAACTGTTAAGTGCTCCCTATATAACATTCATACACATTCACATCCCGATGTGAATGTGTATCTGTAGCTCAGGTAGTGGTGTGTATTACCTGAGCTACAGCCAGGGGTAGCTACTTTTTATATATAGATTTATTTATATTTTGTCTTACTGTGTGATGGGCAGCATTTGGGCAGGTAAATCACAATATACACATACACCAAATCATCTGCAAAACACTAATTTGTTTGCTTTAATATTTTTTTTTAATTATTGTGTAAATGTTGTATAATGTGTGCGCACTGATTTATCTTCCTCAGTCTGTTTCTTACCTTCACCGTTTCTTCTGTTCTGAGACCAGCATGAAAAGGAACACAAACACACCACAATCTCAGTTTCCGAATTTTTCCCAGTCCCATAGCTACCTAATGACCTGCTGTTTAGGTCACTTCCTTTTCCTTCACTTCTCATTCCTGTCACGTGTCCTATCTTGAAAGTAACTGGCTGCTCTGAATGTTTTTTGTCCCTCACATGGTGTATGGGGCAATACCAGCCTTCTCTTAATTACTGGTATCTTCCTCCTTCCTTTAAGTGTGTGTGTGTGTGTGTGTGGGGGGGGGGGGGGTCCAGGGAAGTTGTGCCACACCTCAGGTTTCCTCCTTAAAAAGACAAGGGTAGTAAAGTGTATTTGCACTGTTACGAATGTGGTCTGATCTCTGTCTAGACAAACAGAGGTTGCTTTATTTTGTAACGGACACATTCAATATTTCCAGAGCTGTGGGAAAAGTAAGGGAATGTCTTCTGGAAGCAATAACCTTTTTATAAGTTTTTCAGTTCTCCACAGTGAATTTTATACTATTATTCTTTCCAGAGAAGCTTCAGCTCAACCACATTCTTGGGATATCTGGTATGAGTGACTATGTCACGCCCTTAACTCTCCTAGACATCAGCTGACAGAGGAACATGTGAGAAGACAAATATCCAGTGCACCCAGTATTTAACCTGCCAGCTTCTTAATACTGAGTCTGTGTCATATCAGAACGTGCTAGTGAATTAATAAGGAATTTAATATTTTGGTGTATTCACAGTATGGATATTAAACTATCCATACTGCATAGTCTAATATCCAGTTTCCATATAATTATAGTATATGTCATGAACTGGACCTGCCCCCTCTTTATTTCAGTTTGATAGGTGGCTGAGAACTGTGTGTTTGCTTTTCTGTGTATTCCCTTGCATGTCTCTGTGTACAGTATCCAATGTTTGTGCATGCATCGACCAGGATTTGGCTGCTAATTGTGTTTATGTGCATTTTATATCGGACTAACACAAAAGAGAAAATGCTCAGTGTGCAGTTCAGCATACTAATAAATCTCCTGCCTGTGGTGACAGACAAGTTTGATTGCAGAGTTTATTGTCATGTAAATGATGTCAAATATTACAACGGATTTGTTTTTATTTGTTATCCTCTCAACTATTTATGGTTCCTCCTCTATAAAATAGATTCAAATACAGTTTGAGACATATTTATTCGACTGCTGTTTTCTCTCATGGTGTAATTTACTCAAGTTGCTTTACAAGCATCTAAACAAGAGTCGGCATTCTTGTAGGAGGGCAGATTGTGTGGTTTAAATGATTTTACTGAGCTCAAAACCTCCATTTATTACTCATAAATCACATAGTAGCTGGTGTTGCTTTATGATCTTACAAGTAGTTTTTATGCTCTTTGTCTTTTCTCATAGACCTAAATCCACTCCTACACCTACTGCATCCTTAAGTGCCAATGGTGTGCCAACAGAAGCTGTTGACTATGATAGATTGAAACAGGTAAGTAGACATTTTTAGACACAGATTTTATTTCTGCATATTCCCTTTGATACTGTGATTGTGGTTTTCAGGTTGTTGCAGTATATGGTGACTGAATTTCTTTTCCTTGTGGCCCAAAAGTCGCCCGACAATATCAATATTGCTCCACAAAGTTTTCATATTAAAGCAAGTCAGCTGTATAGTGCTGTTGTTGTAAAATAAAAGTAAAATGGAACTTGGAACTGGAGCGTCTATTGACCTTGGTCTGTTTCTTCATTATTTATGCAGCCCTGTTAGTAGTTCAGTGCGTGGTAGTGTGGGTGTGTGCAGTCCTGTTAGAAGGCAGCTCCTCCCTCTGACCTTGTGAATGAGCCTCTTAGATAAGTAAAGAGTCTGTCAGAGTTCTGCATATCTGTCACTACAACTGGCCACAGACGTGACAGCCCACAGACCCACTCACCACACTCACTGTCTCACTGAGTAAGCCTGGGTTAAGTTATAGGTCAAACTTGAGGCTCATCATTTTAGTACGCCTTCCATACTGTGTATGTCACTTTGTTTGCATCTTGGTGTCATTAAGTAAGTCTTTAGCTCTAATCCCACAGAGATTACCTAAGAAGGGATTAGCTACTATGTAAAGTTGAGATGGGAGCTTCTTTTACCAGTTGCCAGGATGCATACCCACAGTAAAAGAAGGAAAAGGGGGGGGGGGCAAAATTAACAATTGCACAAGACAAGCTCGTCTCTGAGGTCTAATGACATTTATCATGTTTATATGAAAATGTGACTTTTTTTTTTTTAGGACATTCTTGATGAGATGAGGAAGGAGCTGTCAAAACTAAAAGAAGAGCTCATTGATGGTAATTATCACCACTTTAGTCATCCTACAGAAAGACCAGCAAGGCTTTGTAGTGAGTCCATACTAAACACGACAGTGCAGTAATGGTTTCTGGACACTTTGTTTAAAAACTTTTTTTTTATTTTGTGAGAGCCAGAAGTGATCATATTTTGACAAGAAGGTCTAACTTGTCCATTAAGCAAGTTAGCAAGCTAGCAAGTTTGGTTAGCAGTGTTTTGCAGTGTACCTAGTGTGATGTAAGGATACAGATATCTGCTTGTTCGTTTTAATTGACTGACAACTAAAATACTATAATTTCATTCACCACGACTGGAGCATCATCTTCTTGGGTGTGTACCTTCAAAGGAGCTCATACTTTTTAAATTCTATTGGCATTGCTATAATAGGTGCCAACAGAACAAACACGCTGGAGAAGTGTGGTGGTTCATAACTCTTTGCTCCAATTCTTTCACTTCTACAAAGATTCACCGAAAGTTGGGTATTTTAACATGGGGAAACTGACTCACCCTTGAAGCCAGCCTTGAGTGAGTGTTACAGGAACTGCAGTTGTTGGCTTAGTTTATTGTGATCCACGTTAAGAATGTGGCCGTGTCTTTGTTCTGTGTTTCAGCAATCCGGGAGGAGCTGGGTAGGTCCAGCACAGCATAGAGGAATCTGACTTCCCCGTTCAGAAACACCCACAAGAACCGACAGACAACCCCGGTCAACTTAAAGACATGACAATATAACAATGGAAAACAACAAAAAACGGTGGCGATTACGACAAAAATCATTTTACCACACAGAGAGGACATTATCTGGTGCGGAGCAGTGTCAGACAGGCTGGTGGTGGTAGGAGATTTGTAGCCTTTGATAGCTGTGACTCACAGAATCCATTCTGCAAAGCCTCGTATTCCCACTGCCCCATCTCACAACCCCCTCTCTCCCCTCGCCTTCCTGCTGAGGGCATCCTGGAAGACAGAGGAGCGAAAGTCTTTATGCAAAGATGGCTCCTCTCTGTTTGTCCTCCTATAAGAAGAAAATAAATCCAATAGTGAACTCTTCTGTGATACTGCATTAACCACAAGTTGCTCACTGTCAAAAGTTTTATCAAGAGTGTGCAGAGAGCCGAAGGATGGAAACTTAAAAACTTTTCTCCCATAATGCCATAGGGGTAGCGTGTGTTTGCGTATGAAGGACTGACAGTCTCTGGTGGAGGCTAACACTGCAGGACACTGTAAAGCTCGTCTTCCTCAAATACTATTTTAACCTGAACATATACAAAAGAGAGAAAAAGTTAGACAAAACAAATAAAATCTCTCCACCAACGTCTGTTTCAGTGTGGATCTACGGCCATATGAGTAGCTCAATAATCCAGTCTTTATACAGGATGCTCCCTGGCCCGTCTCTTCATCTGTGAAGTCATCATCAGAGGCACCGTTTCCCTCCCAAAGCGAGCGTTTTTGTCATTTTTCTGTCGTCGAGCGGCAGGTGGATGAGACACTGAGGGGTGTAGCTGCCTGTAGCTCTCTACCAAACATTACCTGTTGAACAGAAGTGCTGATTCACCTGCCATGCGCCTCGACCAGACGTATAGATAGGTGTTCCCCTTCCCTTGATTTAACGAGTCTCTATCATCCATCCTTCTCAGTCTGTTGTGGGGGTTTTTTTGTTTTAGCATGTTTGTTTTCTTAGTACGGCGAAGGTCACAGGTCTGCCACGAATTTGCATTACCCGTCACAAGTTTTAATACAAGCAATAAGTGTAGCATCTATTTTTACAGCCCTGCTCCTAAACACCACCAAACATTTCAGTGTCTCCTTTTTTTTTTTTTTTTTGCGGGGGGGCTCTTCTGGGCCCCTGTTGGATGTTACTGTGTCACCACCACCTTTCTGTAAAGCTGAAAGCTGATGTGATTGAATAACAGCGCAACACTGTAAGACATCATTTCATGGAATTCATTTCTATATCACAACACACTCAGAATTTTTCTTCTATAAATCCTAGGATATTGTATCTGTAGCCACATTGGAGGTGAACTTTATTATTAGTTTTGTTTTTTTGTTGGGTTTTTTTTGGAGGGGGGGTGTTTGTTCTGTTTTCATTTCAAAACATTTATAAAATTAAACTTTTTTTCAAAAGGTGCACCGGATAACCCAAAAATCTAAGAGATTGTGTCCATGCAAGGACATGAATGTGCCATTCATTCTTTCACCAGTGCTTACCGTGTCATTTTTTTTCTTTGCCTTTTTCTCCTGCTGCTGTCAAATCCTTAAAATGACAAACTGTATTTACCCCTATCATGCTATGATATAAGATAGAACTGTCACTTTCAGCATGTCTTTAGCTTCAGTGCTTAAAGTACAATCAGTAAAAGAGAGAGATGTTTGGAGCTGAGAGACTGATGTCCCAACAAAGCTTCAAGATACAACGCAACAGGTTGAGGCAATGGATGAAAGTCTGTGGTATGGTTCTGTACTCTTGTTGTCTGAATGAGATCCTGAAGAGTGGCCATTTCCAAAACGTAATCGAGTTTCTTGGCTAGCTAACAGCCACAGTGTGCTCTGCAGGAGCCAATTTAAGCATTCAAGAGGGGGTGACGTTTTAACGTGAGCGTCTTTAGTGTATATTGCAAGCATCAGAATGGGATCTTAAAAAGCAGCAGCACACCATCTCCACAGGTCACTCCTAGGCAGCAATCCCACACACATTTCAGGTTTCGTCTCTCTGGACTCCAACTCTCACTTGTGACATTTTGTGTTGCCCACACAATCTTGGATGCAGTGTGTCGCTTGCGATGTTTCGATTACATTCTAAAAACGCCTGAGCAAACAAGCTTGTTCAGCCTGTAATTTAACATCAAATGGAAAAGCTGATAATTGCACTGAGTAATCACTAGTTTACTTAAGTTAGTGACAGCTAATGCTCCCTTGGGCACCTGTCACATTTCCAACATTCTCACCCGTTTTTCACTTTGAATAGGGGTAACATCAAGTGCTCATCTGGCTTGGTGATTCTTTGCTAGTTGTGTGCTGTTGAGAGGACTGCTAAAACTTGTTAGCACCTGCCAGCCATATTGTGCACATGTTTCAGTGCTGCTGGTAGCAAGCAAAATGATGTAAATATCCCAAAAGAGCAGCAGACCAGTGAAACATGCTGTTTGGGATCAAAGTGAAGCAATTACTCATTTCTGTAGAAGTTGGTGACAGGCGGCTAACTTGGATAACGCTAACTGCTAACTCCATTAGCCTCAGTGAGGCAGTATTCGTATGTGGAGAGGTTGCTTTAGTGCCAGACAGTGGCTGTTCGTGTCCTTTGGGGACATATCTTTGCAGACACTACCGTCATATTGACAACAACTATTCACTCACAAGGCATGCTAATGCAGCTTAACTAAACTAAACTAGCTATCTCTGTGCAACTTTGCAAATATGCAGATTGCACAAGCAACTCTTTTTTTTTTTTTTCATGATGGTTTCATTGCCTCGCAGGTGATGTCATTAGCTGGCACTTGAAAAATTAAGTGCGAGTGAAGCCTTAAGTTTCGATGAACCAGCTACCTGCATGATGAATCTAAAGGGCACACTTCCAACATTGTAATGCCAGATTTGCTTTGTAGTGCAGGCTGAGATGACCATGAGGACCTGATTATGAATTCATGAGGAAGAATTTTGAAATTCCTACCAGACCAAAGAAACCATTACACCATCTTCAAAATTCTAATGGCACGTCTATAAACTGTGTGTAAAATATGTGGCCATGCCCCCTTTAGAAGAATCTTTGGGTTAACTGGCTAATTTGTTGTTGTTGTTGTTCTTATCACCACAGTTTTTATACTACTTAACCCAACAGATGGCTTGATAATCATGTCTTTCAGTGGATGTTGGCGCCTCTGGTGGATCTCATTCTACACAACTGTTTAAGGGCTTTGATGTTATAGCTTTGCTACATAAGATCAGGCATCACACACTTGAGAAATGTCATTTTCCTCTTCAGTTACAGTCATCAGTTTGAGATTGGTTCGAAAATACTGTGAACACAATATGAAAGCAGTTTCAGTTCATGTGTGGACATGGTGTGATCCATGGAGGAATGTTTTTTTCGAGACAGTTTAGGTTTATCCACTTAAAAAAAGGCTGTTTCATCAACTCATTCACCAAGAGTGTTTACACAGCATCGATTGCACTTTAAGACAAAAAAACCCACACACAAACAAAGCAATCCACCGTGACAGCTGTCGCTGAGCCTCTGTCACCAACATTGTGGCTCTCTCACCAAAGGATTTTAACCCTGACGGTCTCCTGCTAAACATGATCAATCTCAGAAAAGTCGCCTTTTTATTTTAGGTTTTAATGATTTTGTCAAAAGCAGAAACATGTCACAATGGAAGTGGAAATGTTTTGATCAAGAAAAGTTTCTCTTTTGTGGAGCTGTGTAGTTTGTGCCTTGTTCCGAAGTTGCATTTAATATGTCAAAGATTTAAAGTTGACTAGTAATAATATCTATGAGACTGTCATTATGATCATCTGCAGTTTCTTTCTTTGTTCATCATGGTCAAGTTGATTTTAAAGGGAGAGTTTCAATCACTTTGGTACTGTTCCCTCCAAGAAAACAAAGTGTTTTTCTGTTTGCTTTCAACATAACTCATGACTTCTTTCCATGCAGCTGTGAAGCTGCTTCTCTTACAGCTCAGAAGTACAATCAAACTTTGATACACAAGGCCTACGAGGGTTCAAAGATTATCTTCAGTGTGTGTGATTTAGTTTTTTGTAAACCTAAAGCCCTGTTTGGAAGTCCCAATGAGTCTGGCTGCAGTGTTCTGTGTTCCCTCATGCCATTTTAAATGTCACAGAAACTCTTTGTGTTCAGCAGCTTAGCTTTCTTTACATGCTTGGAAATCTCTGATTGGGGGGAAAAAAAACGTTTTGGTTTTGGCTGTGAGGTCTGCTCAATGATGGAAACACTTTGTAAATCCAGCTGAGGGAATGGAAGTTGTGAATTTGTGGGAATACTGGCAGAGATGACTGACTGAAGTAAGTTTTGTAGAGGGGTTTCCAGACGTATTCTTTTATCATCTGAAATGTACCATACTGTTCTCATGTCTAGTCTTTTCTTACATGCTAACATATTGTTTTTGTTTGAGCAAATGAAATAAAAATTGCAATACAATACTAGAACTGATTTCTTTTTAAATGATCACTGATTTCAACTATTTTTCACTGTTTAATGGGAACATTTTGTGGGGAGACCCAAACAGATGTGGAGAAGATCTGTCGAGAGCGAAGCGAAGGCCATCGGAATGACGTGGACCCAGCTAAAGAGAGCAGCCCAGAACAGAGTCCGTTGGCGTGGTGTTGTTGCGGACCTATGCTCCCCCAGGAGTCAACAGGAAAATTGAATGGGAACATTTAAGTTAATGCTCTAATGGGTCAACTTCAAGTCAAGATTATACTGATATACATGAAGGAACAGGGTGAGCACTGCCACAGCTACAAAATGACCTTCAGCAGGACACTGTGAATGTGTCCCACCAAACAATCCGAAACAGACTTAATGAGGGTAGCCTGAGTCAGCACACCTTTGAAAGCAGTTTTTATCAGTTTGGCCTGGTGATCCTGTACATGCACTGAAATAAAAGTTACTTGAAATAAATTTTAGAATAATCGCCCCAATAAATGCTTCTTATTCTACAAAGACTTTGGCTGAAACGGCTCGTTTCACTGCTCGAGAGGAATAAAGTACCAAAGCCCAGTTTATGATAAAACAACAACTTATACAAAACTAATCTTAATGCAGTTCAACAATGGAAACATGGAAGTGGAAATGAGCAGATTCCAACTACTTGGTCAGAAATCAGCATTCGATCTCCTTTTTCTCCTCCCAGATCTGTTGCTGCACACCATTTCACAGCCTGTCAAGTGACATAATGTCTGACTGCTCCACGTCGTCTCACGTGCACACTGAGCAGGTGTGAAGAGGGGAAACTAACTAAAAATGAGCTCACTTATCGAAAGCTTGCATGTTGTGCACATTTTCTTCCTTGTAGTGCCACTGACATCTGTGAGCTCAGTCAAACTGCTGCTGCGTGAAAGGATGGCCACAGGAATCTCAAGACTAAAAGTTTAACCTAACACTGCAAGTTGTGGTTTTTCTTGTGTCAAAGGAAAATGTTTACAATGAAACTCTTTGCAAGATGTGGCTCCTTCACATCTTTTTAAAGTTTTTTTTTAAGTGCAAAATCACGTTTTTGGGATTGTTGTTAGTTACTTGCAGAGGCGTCTAGTTATCAGAGTTCATCTTGATTATGGTATATGGTACTTGATTATGGAGTTTAATAACTTCATACATTTTCTGGGTTACACCAAGAGTCCTGGTTTAGAGAATAAACCTCTTTTATTGGTTCCTGTGCAGCTTCACCTTACAACATACACAGCCATGCTTCCTGTGGGTGGAGCATACAGCGCTCTGTGCCAGTGCATCTGCAGTTCATTTGAGGTTTGCTTTGACTTGCAGCCACAGAGGAGCCGTGCTGTGGCGAAAGCTGCACTAAGACAGGAAAACACCCCGAGCTGCAGAGATGAGGACGAGGAAGATGAGACAACACTGATGCTGTGACTTGATTGGCGAGTTTGAATTTTCGAAATCAAGCCCTCTTCCTCTTATTGTCTTAATGAGCTTTAGCTTTGAGCGGCAGGTGCCAATAATGTGTCAACTGTCAGGTTCCCCCATGCAAATAAGTCATGCTCTTCTGCTGTCAGACACCATTTCTGCTTCACTTCACTACCATTGTTTGGGGCAATCTTCCTCAGCACACATACATACATACATATGAAATACTCAGTCCAGCATACTGTAATCAACTCTCTTTAATCTGGCAGATATTTAAACAGGTGCAAGAAATTTACTTTAAACTGGACAGGCTGTTTTAAAAATAAAAATAGTTTTCACTCCAGTTTTGTCAGCTGGTTCAGTAAGACCTATCAGGGGGTTTATTCCCCATGTTAAAATAGGTCTTTAGTGAGTGACTACACATTTGATAAGCATGACTTTTTGCTTATGCTTGACTTAAATAAACCTTACTTTTTATAATCCTAGTCATTTTCCATTGGAGACAGGCCCAAACCTTTTTGAAGGGGTACTAAAATTAATTGGTATCTTTAAGATGAGAAAGCAAATGCATTATGACTCACAGATTTAAGGATTTTCTGTTGCTGCATTATTACAGCAAAAAAGAAGTTGATGACAGAAAACTTAACTGCTAAATAGTGATGCAATTTTCGTGTAAATTTAAATGCAGAGATTTTGTAATGCATCGTGATAAACTCTGCATTAAAATCAATGTCACACAGGTGACTTATGTGAAAGCATGTGTCTCCAGAGCCTTTGCCTGGACAAGGCAAAGTGAGAATTAAGTGAATGATTCCCATTCACTTTTACCGCATTTTTTTGTTACTGCAATCAGTTAAAGTAGGCTGTACTAACAAAAATAGCAACTGTTAAGTATTAACAGTTTGAAAAATACGTTTATATTAATACTATTTTTATTCCAACATTGTTAGTCTCATAATAATAATTTTCATTATGCCCTCCAGAATGTTCGCGTTTATGAAGCAAAAAGTATTCATATTATACATACACAGTTTAATTTGGGATATTATTGTCAATACCGCTGTTTTGTCTGACAGTAATTTAATACCGGTAAACAAAGTAGTCGTGACTCTCTCAAAGCCAATCCCAACACAGTTAAAATCCACCGACAGCCAATGAAATCGCAGAGTCGTTTGAAATGAACGCTGGACTAACCAATCGAAAGCCTTCGCGCCTTTGAAGTCACTGGTGGGTTTTGCCCGAAGAGGGAGGGAGAACGAGTTCTACGTCAAACGTTAGCAAAGTTCGTTTTTAAAAATATTAAGCTTAATTTATTAATTCGTCGTCGTGATCGGGATATTTTAAGCAGTTGTACTTACTGGAATTATTCGCACAATATTAAGGTAAGTCCGTCTTCCAATTGCATGTGTTGGCAATGCAAAGAGCAACTACTCTTTACGTTTCTCTTTGTTGGGAAACTGGGGCTTAGCCGAAGCTAACTCAAGCTGGTCGTATAACGGCGTTGTAGGCTTTGGCTAATTTCTGAAAGGTTATCTTGTTTCTGTTGGTTGAAGTGGGGGAAAAAAAACCCACAACCAAAAAAATTAGTTGGACGAATTTGTTTTAACGTGTGGTGGTAACCTTGCTCTTCGATAGGTCAAGTTTTTATTAGAGTTTGTCGGTTTTGGTAAGCGGAACTGCGAATTTAACTACCCACCTCTGTTCGGGCTATTCGCCAACAAGCAGATTAACGATAGACAGTTCAGAAATTAGACGGTGCCCGGTAGTGAAACATAGTCTTTAAGCGATCGTAACGTGAACGTTTAACTCAGTCGTAATTTCAGCTGCCTGTGTGTCCTTTTTTTAAAGGGTTTGTTGCGTTATCGTCAGCGAGTTTAGCTTTGCCGAACTTATTCATGCGTGCCCACGTATTGTTTCTATGGCGGGTGCTTTTGCTTTCTTCGCCAGAAGTATTTGAATGCATGACGTTTTCCCTCCTTTCCTATTCTGTCGCTTGTAGTTGCATCCGCGCTATCTCGAAGCTAACTAAGCTAGCGTATTTCGTTAAAGAAACAGCTCCTGCACTTTGGCAAAAACCATTATGTTATCTGAGGGTACGTGAAAAGTGTCGCTTACCCCACTAGCCCAAGCGCAAAAACTGCAGTTAAAGCAATCAGTAAAAGCGGCGCTTTGACAGTTATTCACATGTATGTCATATCTCACATACACATGTATATAATTGTATAATGCATATATTTAAAGGGAGTGAAAAAGGAGGAAAATGCATACAAAAGTGCGCCTTTTTTAACATTTGAAGCCACATGAGTGCGGTCGTGATACGGTTTATACTCAGTATTCTTTTTACCAGTATAAGACTGTGTGAACTACAGTATGTCTAAACACTGCAGTAACATGACATTTGATGGCGCCTTAATAGTCCGAGTAAAGTTTGTGCTGCTGTGGGTTATCTGCCTTTCCTTTTATGTGGACCAAAATAAAACGGTTCGGTTTGTCCTACTCTAGAGATGCTCGAGTACATGCCCTTTGTCCTTTTAGATGACTTATCTAACTTTTTGGTGTGAGTTTACAACTTGACTCGCATGTTACATTTCAAATGGACTGCGTATCAGGTGGGGCAGTTTTCAGCACAAAGCTGAGGGGTGGATAGGGTGGCTGCCTGTCTTCTATTTTAAACCCCACCCACGTTATAGCCATATCCTTTCATCAGCCCAAAGGGGGGATCTGAGGGGGAACTCTCCTCAGTCAGGAGACACCACATATCCCATATGGAAGCCTGCACGCGAGCCAGGAAAGCAGCATTGGGACATACTTTGGGTGTGTCCTGTTGTGAGATGGGGTGTTTGCGCAGATGCTGTGGGTTTTTGTGTTTTTCGAAGATTCGATCAGTTAGCAGTGGAAATTTATCACTTTTCCTGCTTTTTTTGTTATAACGGTGGTGATTGGACAGTTGGAGCCTTTGTAAGTTAGTGGAGTTACTGTGTGATTATAAAGGCAAACAAGAGACTAATTGTCAAGTTGAAGAAAAAGTATTTCATTGATGGGTACACCATGCTTAATTTCTGACGTTTGATGGTAGAAAGTACAACTTTCAAAGAGTTATTATATTTTATATTTTAATTTTCGTTTCACTATAGTTTGACTTTTTGCTTTCAGATAGATTCCTGGTGAATGTACTTGTTTCAATTTAATTTGTAATATTTACAAAGGTTTTAATTCAGTTTTTATTAGTTTCACTTTTTAGTTTCAGATTGTAAGATTAGGACATTCAGAACAATACAATAATATACCAATAGAGACAGTCACATCTCAGTAAATGTTGTGTAAAGTTAAAAAAACAAAACAAAAATAACTCAAAGCACATCCTACATGCCATTTACTGGAGTATGGAATTTTAATTAGCATTACTGCTGACATTGGCTGTCATTGGGGTATGTGGTTTGAAACTATTATCAGAACAGATCGGGATTAAAGCTTGAAACCAAAACTCTTCTTGAATGCTGTAAAGTCTGGCATTCCTTTCATGTGGATATTAAAGTACTGATCCATTATTCTGTTGTAGAAATATATGCAATTTTCAACATTTCAGTACTAGACTATTATCAAGAAAATGGTTAATGAGAAAGGGAAACCAGGATTTAAATAAATGTTTTTATTTATTTATTTGCAATTGTAAAATATCTTGACTTCTACCAAAGGAAAATAAACAATTTAAAACGCTTTATTTCCATAAAATAAGTATTTAAATATTAGAAGTCACAGAGTTAAACTGCATTCTGATAATTTGCTGCCTAAAGAGGTTATCAGCAAAGGTAAACCAGTGAATACGTGTTCAGGTCAAAAGTAGTAAATTCACTCATGAATACAGAGACAGTTTGTGTGAAATTCCTTGCCTGTTGCTGTGACTTGAATGGAGCGACCCACTGGGACAGACAGCTCTGGATAAACCTCGCAGGGACAGACTTGTCAGCAATTCTGCAGTAGTGTGTTGGTTTTCTAGACACTGAGCCTCCCAGGTCACTGATGTTCTATAATGCTGACTTTGCCTGGCCCTCCTCTTTGTGTCCAGTGATGAGCACTCCTGTTGGATTTTGCCATTCCGTAGTGTTAGTTAATACAATTGTGAAATTGTAAACTGAATATCTATAACATCACTGGGTGGATAAATGGAGACACAGGAAATAAGCTTGACAGTTGGTTGCCAAAAATGGCATTTAACCTCTGTATATGAGGATGACCTCAGAAAGCTGCTGCACCACCCCTGTTCTGCCAAGATGGTTTCACACATCTGCCAAAAAAACAAAAACAAAAAAACCCCAGAAGTGATGACAGGGTGGACTTTTTGTATTCCTGTGTAGTTTGGGGTTTTAGCCTTAACTTTGGATGTAGCCTTGTATTATGATGTCCTCAGGTTAGATATGTTTTGCCTTAATTCTTTTGAAGCATAAATCTTTGGTGAGTGGCCACAGCAGGCTAGTTATCTCTGGTCAGGTTGTAGTTATAGTGGAATTTTATTTTTCGTCCTCTAATTAAGTTCGTGTTTAGACTCACGGCTCTAAGCAACATCTTCTCCATCTTTGGTTTAAATATTTTCTCAATACAATTGCACTGTGCAGTTACATTATGAATTATATTTCCTGCAGTACTTTGCAAACATAGGCTGTATATAAAAGATGGTCTAAGCTTCTGGTGCAGAAAAGCCTCAAACCTGGATTCTTTGTAAATCCAGCAGGGGGCAGTGACTCTGTCTGGGGGAGAGAAATCAGTGGTTTTACGGAAGTTTGCTGTCACTTCAGTAGACACTTTAGTGCTGGGTTTCTGGTTTTAAATGCTAGTTACAGGATTAATTGAATATATCACCCTGTTAATGTTGTAAATTCTGGTCTAGTGTCCAGAAAGATGATAAAGCTGGTTACACTCTGTGTCCACGGGCTGTGTTTTTTACACTGGAAGAGCTCGTATTCTCATTTTAAGAGCACATTTTAAGAACTTTTTATTACTAGGTTATAAAATCCACATTCTTCATTGTTTTTCCTCCATGTGACAGTGTTATCATTATTCTCACATTTGCTTGATATTTGGTCATGAGAAATATAAGACTGATAAGTGCAGTGATGATCTAAAAGTCTTCTTTTCAGCTGAGTAACTAGTAATAATGCTGTATTTTAGGTGTGTTTTTCTGCTGAGCATTTAGTGTGGTTTATAGAATTTGGATAAAAAAATAAACACAGAGGGAGCAAAAAACACTGCATGTAGATGGATGACAGGTTGCTTACCGGTCATGTACAATGTCTGATTTGTTGGTTGGATCCAGCAAATCGGCTTGTCATTCTTGCCTTCAGAATGTTAAGATGGTTATGTGAAAATATTCTGCTTCATAACAGGACCTCACTAACACGATGCTGCTGCTGCTGCTCCATTCTGTGTTTGCAAAGCACATTCTGTGAGAATGTTCAAGTTTTTGAGACCGTTGTCATACTGTGGTGCATCAGAGTAACTTAAGATGACTAACTATATTTAAGATCAGTCACTACAGATGTATTGCCTGGCCACCGTTGCACTTTATCAAAAGTTCAAAGTTACTGCCAAAGCTGTCAAGTAAAAGTGAAAGCACTGAGATGTTGAGATGCTGCTATTGTTGTCTTTCAAGCTTCGTTGTCTTTCATATGCTGTGCTTCAGTGGTACGAAAGGAGACAGAAGGGGCCGCCTGCAGTGACGAGGCCATTTTTTATTTTTATTTTTTTCTTCAAATGATTGAGCCTTACTGTAAATACCAGTGGCAGGTTTAAATTAATTATTATTTAACAAGTTAGTCCTGCTCTGCTTTTCCTGATATCTCCTATCAGTTTGGTCAAGTCTCTTTGCTCCTCTCTCTTGTCCTCTCTGTTTCACTTTCAGCCACTTTCTCCTCTGCTTGTTGTACTTCCTTCTGTACTGAACTCGTGCTCTGTTTTGATTAACTCCTTGTCAGGTCAATGAAGATGCCTACTGTGAAGTACCAGAAAGGGGACACTGTGATGGGCCGCTGGCCCGGCAGCAGCCTGTACTATCAGGTCAAGGTGCTGGGCTTTGATTCCAAAAGCCAGCTCTACACTGTCATCTACAAAGATGGTACAGAGCTGGAGCTCAAGGAGCAAGACATTAAGGTAGGATCAGAGTCACGTGCTCTTGTGAACTGCAGCTGACTCTTCACTCGGTTTCACTGAGTGCTTTATTGTGAATTCTTTTTTTCTTTTTTCTTTTCTCAACATTGAAGTCAGATCTGCACATTAACCACTGTGGGTGTAGGTTCAAACCATGAAGCGCTAATGCTTTAAATTAGTTATATTTTTGTTCTAAAGGAAAGATAAAAGAAAACACAGACTGGATTGTTAATCAGTGATGATACTGGTATGCAGTTATTAAGTCATGTAAAAGGGATCACTGTAGCTGTAATGTCTGTAGCATTCTACTAATAGTTACGTTTTAGAACTGTCGTGGGTATGGTCAGGAATATATTTCAACTGTAAGATGATGCTCTGTGAAAATTCAGCCTCAGTTTTTAATCTTTGCAACATTTTTTTAAATGATAAACGTATAGCAGTCCCCTTTCAGTTTTTTTTCTCCTCCCGATTGTTATTTTCCCTCAGAGCGTCACTGGTTTCCAGACCCGCTCCCGTTCTCGCTCTCGTTCCCGCTCACCAGCCCGCCGTCGCAGCCGTTCACGCTCCCCGGCAAGGACCACACGTCGTTCGTCATCTCGTACAGCGGCAGCTGTCGCTGCAACAGCAATCACAGAGAGTACACCGTCTTCTCGCAGAGATACCAGACTGAAGGATACAGTGGAAGTAAGGCTCAGCCCTGTGGTAAGTGCTTATGCTGCCTTGTCATTGTCTGATTATAGAATATTAGTGATTGTCAAAAACATGATAAGGAGAAGTTGAAGAATGCCAGCAGAAAGCGTATAAATGCAGGTAACTGTTATAATGAAGACATACTACATATAGAGAGTCTCTTCTTTAGTTACCTGACTATATCAGTGTTATATAGTCTCTTCTGTCTGTTCCACCTGTTCGCCTGACTACCATGGGACTCAGAGCCTTTAGTTGTTCTGCCGTGAGACTTTAGAACACATCCACCAGATTTCTGGACTACAAACTCCCTCTCTCTACTTTTAAATCACATCTTAAAACCCATCTATTCAGAATTGCATACACTTCATCATGCCTCAGTCTTATTCTGTTTTTTACTTTAATTAGCTTTTATAGTTGTTTTTTGTTGTCTTTACCATTTGTTTTTAATTATTTTGTATTAATGTAAGGTGACCTTGAAGGTCTTGAAAGGTGCCTATAAATAAAATGTATTATTATTATCATCATTATATCAATCATTTCACTGCAATGCCGTTTGCCAGTGGGTTGCTTAGACAGACATAGTCTTGTCAAAGTCACCCTTCATAAAACTTGACACCCATCAAACGATGTAATCAGTCAAAAATGTGTCCAGATAATATTTGGAGTTGGAAATTTTTTTTTCTTTTTTTTTTGTTGATAGTGGTTGTGTGCTTAATGAAGTTCTGCTATTTCACTTTGCCACATGAGTATATTATTTCACTTGTAGTGATTTATTTATTTATATATTTCTTTTTTGTGGAGAGTGCTACTTAGTGTGCCATAGCATGAGATTGTAATGTGTACTGTGGATTCTCCTTGTACAAAGGATGTGCAAAACTAGATATGTAAACATTGCTGCCATTGCTAATGCCAGACAGATAAAAATATTCTTAGTTTATTAATGTACAACACAAGTTACCGGTTCAAAGACATTATAGTGCCCACAGATTTGGCCAAATTATGCACCAGGGTGTGAAATACTAGAATGGAAATTCAGGTGACACACATTTCAGTTACACTTAAAACATGATTTGGTTAACAAGGAACGTGATGACTGGACTAATGCAAATGTTTGGGTTTTTCCCCTCGTTTAGACAACTGTAGATTTGTTGCCAGGAACATCCCTACCCAAAATACATTTTAAAAAATGTGTGCGGTACAGAAGTTGTCCCATTAACTGTGAAATAGCCCACAGATTTCTGGCAAGATCCAGTCCATTATCAAATGTCCTAATTCATCAGTACCTTGTCCTTGTGGGGAAATTGTGAGTCATTCATTCTGGTGTTTGACCATAACACAATCACACTCCCTCTGTATGTTCCTCACATTGTTTTTTTATTTTTTTTGTTTTTGTCTCTGTCATTTCCATCAATCACCCTCCATTGTTTGCTGAGCAGGAACAGACAAAGGCAGCAGAGAACAGTAGCAACAATAAGCATGAAAAGAAAGAGGAGAATAACACTGCTAGCAAAGTGATTGAGGTGAGTTTTGTCTTGCAATTAAAAAAACCCCCAAAAAATGTGTCAAAACTTTTATTTAAAAAGGTTCAAGTGTCTCAAAATAATTGGCTCATAGAAGAACATTTGTGCAGACCACTCCAAGTGAAAAGGTTTTAAACAGAACTAAAAGGCTCTGAGGTAAGTTGCAGCTGATGGAATGTCATGATGCATGCACGTCGGGGGCCCATGTATGTTTTCTGAGGGGGGGCTCCTCTCACAAGACTGTACTTCATTTAACTAGTCACATGTTGCACTAGCATGTGCTGCCTCTTTACTGTGCCTGTTTCTGACAGTCTAAAGTCCTGTGTGCAGTAATCTGTGCTGCATTTAAGTTAAGATATAAAACTTTTTCTTCTTTGACTTTAATGTTTATTTACTGCAGATTTCTGACAGTTTATTTGTTGTTTTCTGGCTGGAAAAAAGATGTTCTTTTCATAGCAGCAAATGGCAATTATCTTTATTGGGCTAAGACACTTAATCTCCTAATTATTTCATTCATGTATTTTGTCAGTGTAGGTAGTAGTGTAGGCTTGTAGGTGTAGGCAGTTTTGTGTTGTGATATTTCGATATTAGTAACTTTGTTTCTTGTTCTATCGATTTCCTCTGTATGAGATGCAAATGGTTGGATTGCATTATCCTACTGATTGGCTGAAATTGTTATGCTTTTGAGTTGTATTAATATGAATTGTTGACTTGTGTCCAATTCTAAATAACCCAAAATCTTATTCCAGAAGTCTGAAGCTAAGGTGGAGGCAGAGTCTGAGAAAAACCAAGGCCCTTATAATCTACGCCGTAGGAAGGCTGACGGAGATGCCAAACCAGCTGAAGCCAAATCAGATCAGCCAGAAAAAAAGGCTAAGGAGGCTGCAGCCCTGTCCACCATCCCCTCCGCCCCACTCGACTTTGGAGGGAAGATAGGTAGGAGGATAGGAAAAATGCATTTTCATGCCACAGCCTCACTTCTGTGAGCTTGTACGAACTCTGTGTATTTGTAATCAGTTAGACACACAAAAAATTAACTATCTATCGGAGCATGGTGGTAGAGATGCCGAGGAAAAGCTGAACCTGACCAAACTGATATTGTTAATATTCCTGCTGTTTCTTGTCTTGCCTACAGGAGCGTACTTCTGGCTGCTCTTCTTGCCAGCCTGGGTTCTCTTTGTAATACTTCAAGGCAACCTAACGGACCCCAGTCTGATCAACGCCCCCCCTCCTCTGCCTCCACTTGACACCTTCTGGGATGCCCAGGCTCTTTGCTTTGTCATCCTCTGGATCTTATTTCAGGCACTGCTTTACATCCTGCCAGTTGGAAAAGTGAGTGAGAAGATCTGAAATTTTTAAATAGAAACCCTAAGTTGATGTTTGGCTTTCAACTTCAATCTGTCTTTTTCCAAGTGACTCCACTAAAGTGCTGCTGGTGTTTGTCTCTTTTTCTCTAGCTGAGTGAGGGCATGCCACTGAGGTCTGGAGTGAGGCTGAAGTACAGAACCAATGGTGAGTCTGTGTGAAGCCACTCCCAATAAGAACATACTACTAAGTCACGTCATTGACGATCACTCATTTGTAACTGTAGCTTCATCTGAACCGATAAATGTCTGTCCTTTTTTTTTTTTTTTTTTTGTGCTACACTGTTTATAGTAAAGAACTATAGTCATTTATTTGTGTCATGATATTTATTATTATTCTAGTTGTGGTGTTCAGTATATTTTTTTCGGCCTCTGTGTGTACCTCCAGGTTTCTTTGCCATAATGGTGAGTGCTATAGTGGTGGCAGTAGCAGTGCACCAGGGTGCTGATCTTACCTACATCCACAGCCACTTCCTCCAGCTGGCTACTGCCACCTTCATCATCTCCGTCCTGCTCAGCATCTACCTGTATGTTCGCTCTCGCTATGCCGCCTCAGAAGAGCTGGCACTGGGGGGAAACTCGGGTAAGAAGATTGCGTACATTCTGTTGTGCCCCTTCATCTGTTTAATTTGCCAGTTTATGTAAATCAGCAGACCTTGAGTTTGCTTCTGTCTTTTCTCCAGGCAATGTGGTTTATGACTTTTTCAAAGGACGTGAACTTAATCCCCGCATCAAAAACTTTGATCTGAAATTCTTCTGTGAGATGCGCCCTGGACTCATTGGCTGGGTGGGTTGTCTTTGTTTCATTAGTTCTGCTTCATCTGTTTAAAATTAGTCTGAAGCACACATTGCGCTCTCTGCTGGCCATCCAGGGAAATACCTTTTAAATTTAAGTCATCTGATATTACTAAAAGAGTTCCTTGTGTCTGTCTGCTGCTGTAGGGTTAAATTAGAGCATCAGTTTAGATTTGATTTAAAGAAGAAAGACGTTCCTTCTATATTGAGCTAAATATCTTTGAATCGTTTAAATTTATTTATTTATTTTTTAAGTTTAGGTTAGGATGGTTAGGGAAAGTGATAGAAATGTACTACTGACTAAGTAAAGTGTGTTAAGAAGATGGAATGAGTCCTTTGAGGGTTCATGAATAAAGAAAATGATACATAAGAGACCGATAAACGACAGTTAGTGAATGAAGAAGTGAGGGCAGCTATAAAGAGTACAAGGAGTGGAAAGGTTGTTAATCTTGATGACACTTATGGAGATATGAGGTGAGATGGGTAGGGAGAGACAGAACAGTGGACTTTTGTGGTTTCGCAAGTGACTCAAGAGTTGTTGGGCGTATTGGATGTGTAGCAACCACTGGTTGGTAGGAAAACTGGTATAATATTGTGTCTCAGGGGTATCCCTGACTGGTCACACCTGCGTGAATATGGCCTTATTCATGTCATCCTTTGTTGTTACATGTCCAAAATGGCAGCTAAAGTTAATGTCACTTGGTTGGTGGTCATGTGTCTACAAAACCTCAGTAGTTTAAAGTATGCTGCTTTGATGCTGCCTCAGCATTAGGTTTTCCCACACATTTTAACATTTTTTGCGTTCTCCACAAATGGCAGTTCTGCATTACGGGTGATCAGGAATCTTTCCTAATAATTTTAGTTCTGTGTGTTTTATGTGTGCAGTGTTTGATCAACTTTGCCATGGCGTTGGCTGAGATGAAGAAGCACAATCTTGATGCTCCATCATATGCCATGATCCTAGTGAACCTGTTCCAGCTGCTCTACGTGGTGGACGGCCTCTGGAATGAGGTAAGCTCAGCAGAGTATTTTTCTATGCCAATTTTACACGAAGTAACTGGTCAGGTTCACAGGTTGTAAACTTGCCAGTCTATCTGTTGTTCAGACCAAATGAATGTGTTTGTTTCCCAGGAGGCTATCCTGACCACCATGGACTTGATGCATGATGGTTTTGGCTTCATGTTGGCTTTTGGTGATCTGGTGTGGGTTCCTTTTACGTACACCTTGCAAGCGTATTACCTGGTCCTCCATCCCAACGCCCTGAGCCTGCCAGCAGTCATAGCCATCGTCACACTCAAATGTGAGGGAGAGCATGAAACTGAATTCACTCACCCTCTTCATATGTTTTTAATATTTTGCTGAGTCATTCTGGTGTTTGTGTCCTTTCTCTCTGTATTTCAGTGATTGGCTTCTATATCTTCAGAAAATCTAACTCTGAGAAGAATGCCTTCAGGAGAAACCCATCCAACCCTAAACTGTCCCGTAAGTTCTCCTGTGGGCTTATCCCAAATTAAGTCTCGTTTATGCAACAGGCTCATGTTTCTTTTCCTGATGAACATTCTTTATTGTCCGAGGTAATAGTACTAAGATGAAATGGTCCACTAAATACACTTTT
Source organism: Pundamilia nyererei (assembly GCF_000239375.1). NCBI lineage: Eukaryota > Metazoa > Chordata > Actinopteri > Cichliformes > Cichlidae > Pundamilia > Pundamilia nyererei. Next base: position 195,742 of record NW_005187575.1, on the reverse strand, counting down.
TTTTTTTTTTTTTTTTTTTTTTTTTTTTTTTTTTTTTTTTTCTTTTTAAATTATTCCCTCAGCTGTTGAAGGCTGATGGGGTTCTATTGCCCACATGGTACCCAGTCCTTTTTTTTTTTCATTCAGTTTATAATACTCGTCAGTCTAAACAGCAATCTCATGTACTGTTTCTCAATACATGTTGGTACTATTCAGTCATCTTTTTATTCTTGTTGTCTCTCCAGATTTGAAAACGATCCCTACAGCTACAGGGAAAAGTCTGCTGGTCTCTGGCTGGTGGGGAGTGGTTCGCCACCCTAACTATTTGGGAGACCTCATCATGGCTCTGGCCTGGTCCCTACCCTGTGGTGAGTTTGCTTGGCATTTACAGTTAATGTAATAAAGAATGTAGGATGCTAAATACAAAACAAGTCGAGAGCAGGACAGGCAGAGGAGTTTGTAGCAGCACAGAAGCACCCTATTATTTTTAAGTTCATGTCATTTTTATATAGCACCAAATCAAAACAAGTCGCCTTAAGGTGCTTTTATATTGTAAGGTAAAGACCCAACAATAAAACAGAAAACGCCAACAATCAGACAGCCCCCCTGTGAGCCAGCACTTTTGTTACAATAGGAGGGAAGCAGTCCCTTTTAACAGGAAGAAACCTCCTGCAGAACCAAGCCCAGAGAGGGGCGACCATTGTGTGGGGGTGATCTGTAAACTAATGGTAAACTGCAGCTCCTTTACATAGTGAGCTGTCAGTAAATTTGATTACATATTTGTTTTGCAACAATCCAACTAATAATTTTTAAGTGGGAAGACAAAGCAGCTCCACTGCCATCCATCTTTACTTCCTGCACCACAGAGTTCAAAGCTTTACCTGTTTATCTGGTAGCTCTGTCAGTGTTTTTTCTCTTGAAGAAGACTTCTTCAAGAGACTCATGGCATCAAATATCTATTCAATAGTTTTGAAATTCTGTGTTTATTATTTATTTCAGTTGTTCATTTTGTAATGTGTGCAAAAGGAAAATCTCATGTTGAAATTAATGTGCCCATGTAAGTAGTTCAGCCTCTCATTGTGTTGGTTTGCCCTCAGGTGAACACAATGTGATGTTTGGTACTAGTTTGAATCCTCACAGGGACATAAAACTGCACATTGCCATGGTGTAATCTGGTTTAAAGACTCAATTCTGCTCCAAAAGTTTTTTAACTTTTCCCTGGACGTCGTAGTTAATCTGTGAATGTTTCCATTTGTCTTGAGTGTCTCTCTAATGTTTCTGATATTAACTTGGAAAAAAATGTTCTGGAGTACAGTCAGGCTAAAGCGATGTTTTGTCACTGCAGGTTTCAGCCACCTCCTGCCGTGGTACTACATGATCTACTTCATCATCCTGCTTGTACACCGAGACTCACGTGACATGAGCGAGTGCAGGAGGAAGTACGGCTCGGCATGGGACGAGTACTGCAGAACTGTCCGCTACCGGATCATCCCCCGCGTCTACTGAGGAAATCGACCCTGGACACTCAGAGCTGAGGACATTTTTTGTTTGTTTTAAACCCAGTATAAACAGCTGTGTGAAGGCTCCCAAAATATGAATGGATTGACCGATTTGACCTTTTGTACTTTTTATTTTTTTCATTGCTTAATTCTGAACGGAAGGAGGACTGAATTTTTGATGATCATGATATTATGGAGTTTTTGAAAATTGCCTTTTTTATAATTAAAAAAAATTAAAATGTATACATAAAAGTTTACAAAACGAGGGGAAAAATGAAACGCCTCTGCTAGGAATGTCTTGTTAGGATGTATATTTTTGTATATACATATTTTGTTTTTATACTTAAAGAATAACACACCACATGCTTATGCTTATGTTTTTGGGACATGTTACCGTGCCCCAATTCTAAAAATTTTACAGCATCAGCTTGGCTAATACAGATGATTTTGTAAGTATGGCTTCCTGTTAGGAATTCTGTGGCTTGTGCATATTGTGAAGGATGGGATGGAAACAGCTCTCTGATAAGCTGTACAGTGGAACTAGGACTCGTGTTTCTTCTCAGGACCAGGGATGTTGTCAGAAAGTCAGATTAGAAAAGTTTTGTCTTAATTTTGATGTGAATACTTTTATAGAGAGATCTAGTTTTGATTTGAAATTGTAAAAATGATATTAGAGGCTTTGAGAAAAATGCACTAATGCGTCAAAGCATTTTTTTTTTTTCTTTCTTTTTGCGTGATCACTTCCAAAGTGTTTAAATTTGGCTTTGCTACCTCAGATTCACTCACTGTCCACTTCTTCCTCCTTGGTGCTCTCTGGGAGGCAGTGTGTGTAATTATGAGTGTAATGTCACAGCTACATGACATAAACTTGTGAATATGTAATTTTCTAATATGAACATGTGGCAAGTCTCCACATCACAGGTGATGGAACTTTGTTTGTTTTGTTTTTTTCACCTCCCCACATTTCCCACAGTTATTTCTAGATGTTTGCCTCATCGTGTTCTGGGTGATGATTTCTCTGCAGTGTCACATCAATTTGGTGTTTTTATCTTTTCAAGCTTTAACTTGCCAGGTCAGCTGACAGTGACCACTTAGTGAAGTTTATACTGTGACAACATGAGGAGCAGTCGACTGTGTAAGCATTTGTAACCTGTGCATTTTCAAATCCAAATTAAGTATTTTTATGCCTGTGCAACTGTAGGCGATAATACAAGTAGCAATAGATAACTCCATTGGGTAGCATTTTTTTTTTTTATGCTGTTCTGACTGAATACCATGTAAATATTTTTTTAATCATGTTTTAATTAAAGTAAGTAAAAGTAGTAATGCCAGTAATGTTTCTCATTAGATATTTAATGTTGCTTTTTAATTTTGACCACTGTAGGCCACTGTTTCCACACTTAGATCTGCCATGGTTCTAGACAAAATTCACAATTGATTAAAGGGTTTTAGAAAGGTGTGTGTATATACTCTTCACCTGATTAGAGAGGGGAAAACAATTAAGTCTGATCCTTGAGACGTTGACCATTCTCTTTGCTCCAGGACCCATTGTGGTAATACAAAACTTGTTTGCTGTGACTGGTGAGCAATACTTTGGATGTATTTTGATATATGACAGCAATAAATAAGAATATTAACTAGTCCAGGAAGCTGCCTATCAGTTCTGTGACAGCAACCGGACAAAGCTAATCTGTACAAATGTTGCGGCATGAAATAAAGACTTTCATTTTCTTGTCTGTATTTGTTTATTTCATTTGAAAAGGGGGGCATCTGCAATATTAACAGAAATGTTGGTGGCTGGCTTTAATGAGACATAAGTGAGTGTCTCTCTCCCAGAACAGACTGGACAGGAAGGTGTTTCAGCCTTGCTCCATATCGGGAGGTTTGTATGGCTGGGTGAGATGTCACATACAGCTTGGATTAGACATTTGATGTCCTAGGGCTCTGCATTGGATATCTGTCCAAGTGAGCCTTCATTTTTATTTTTATTTTTATTTTTTATTTTTTTCTCTTCACCTGTCCCGTTTGGTTCTTTTGCCATCACAATTATTGTCTAAAAGCAAAGAAAGATTCCCAACGGATTTACTTTACCAAATGGACCATCCCAGCCTTGCCGTATTGGTCTATTTGATTCACCTTTGTTTTAATTGTTTATTTTATTTTCACTTGCTACTCACAGGACAGACATGACTGAGGGAAAGAAAATGGTAAATGGCCTGTATTTATATAGCGCTTTACTAGTCCCTAAGGACCCCAAAGCGCTTTACATATCCAGTCATCCACCCATTCACACACTGGTTCACGCAGCTACATTGTAGCCACAGCCACCCTGGGGCGCACTGACAGAGGCGAGGCTGCCGGATACTGGCGCCACCGGGCCCTCTGACCACCACCAGTAGGCAACAGGTGAAGTGTCTTGCCCAAGGACACAACGACCGAGACTGTCCGAGCCGGGGCTCGAACCGGCAACCTTCCGATTACAAGGCGAACTCCCAACTCTTGAGCCACGATCTCCCTTTCTCGAAGGGAGAAAGAAAAACAGCGGGGAAGAGGAACGGTGATAAAGGGCAAAAAAACAAAAGCAAACAAACAGTGAGCCTTCATTTTATTGGATTCTCCCATTTAATCCAAGCTCCCTGCCCCCTCATGCCTGCCATCTTCTGGGGAAGAGATGAGAAAAGATGAGAGCCCTAGAACTTGTTATATTGAGACACCGGAAGGCTCCACTGTCCTGATCACAGACAAGAATTGCCTTGAATGGAATTAAAATGTCATTTAATTTCAGTTTTGAAAGCACGAATTATTCCTGTTGTGCAGCAAAGTGGGAACATTGTTTCAGTTGACTATCATAACCCCGGATTCCATTTCCCCCTGCTTTTTATTTCCCAACCAATTTAAAAACATTTCCCCCATAAAATACTACAACTCCCATGATCCCTTCCTGATATCCCCACATGCATTTGGTTTCTAGGACAAAAGTCAGTTCTTGCCTGGTCCCGCTTCGTGCTGTTGCTGCGTTCAGCTCTGGTTCAGTTCAGGGACACAAGGGCAGGAAAAAAACGCTGGTTTCGCAGTGGAGCAGAAAAGCGCCGCCAGCAGCGAGCAGCCTTCTGGACCGGACCTTTAATAGTAAAACTGCGAAGAGCTATGTTACTTTTCCTGACTGCTGAATTGTTTTGACTTTATGAGCAGAAGAAGCGACCAACAACCTAAAAGGTACGGCCACCTCGCATACCTCCAGTAAAGAGCTCGACGAGATTAACTTTGACATAAATAGTGCGTGGGAAAGCTCCCACTGTGTCGTCGTCAGTTTTTGTTAGTGACTTATAGTTTTATGATAATACCTGTGAGCAAAATATCAATATCATATATAAACAAGTTGTATCATTTATTTTGTTTATCTATTTTTAAAAATATTAAAAATAGTCATTAATCTGTGTTCGTAGCTTGACCACACTGTAGCGTTTTTGGATGGATCTAGAGCGGCAGATGCATTTCTGGCTGCAGTGTTCGTGTGAATGGAGCAGTTTGTTCGAGAAAACAGACCTATTTCATTTGACTAAAAGGGCTAACAGCCACCAGGGATGCTGAACTTTATACAGTGTATCCTCTTTGAATGAATACACACGCAAACAGGGTCTCAGTCCAGACTTTTCCACCAGTGGATTGCAGTCTGGCCCGTGTTAGCTGCCACTGATGTGTCCGGTAGTGGTGGGCGGATCGATCCAAATATCGATAGTATCGATCCCAAGTCGGCATCGGTATCGGATCGATATTAGCCTGGTGATATCGATTCTTTACTTTGAGTCCTGCTCATTTACAACGCTGTGCTTTCGGCAAATACGAAACAACCAGGTCGCTGGACTCACCGCTCCTGTGTCAGCGGAGAGCAGGCACACTTTGCTCCTTCTCCCCCACTCTTATGTTTCGGTGTTGCACTGACACACTTTGGGGGTTGTTAAGTTGTTTACATATTAATTATATATATATTTTTTGTTGTTGAGAATTTTAATTGTAATTTTTGTATTAGTTTAACAACAGTATTTGTTTTAATTTGTTTACTGGTTTGCGTGCACTTAAGATTTAAAAAAGAAAGATCGCCACCATGGCAGACCCGATGGCATTTTCATGCTTCGCAGCATCATTTATTCTTACAATAATCACACGGTTGTTGTAACAGTACATTCAACGGCTTCAGCTCTCCCGCTAGCAGCCGTACACATCACCACCACCAAACCTGCAGCAGCATCGCAGAACATGCCCTGCCACATACCCTCCTCGCCCACTTCACCTCACCCCGCGAGCAGGCGAGGGAATTGGCCCGGACCATCGGCGCCCCATGCCCCAGCCCAGCGACGGGGAAGTGTCCACTCTGGCGGTCGCCCGCGCCTCCAGCGGAAGCCCCGGAGCTGACCTGATGACCACCCATGACAAGCCGCAGCGGCGCCGCACCAGGCGTGGAAGTGAGCTGGGGCTCACAGGCAGCTGGGCAGACGGCCGGTGTTCCAGATCTACTGGCGTTTAGATCAACTGGCGTTGGTCGAACAGATGTGTGGCAGTCTTGCGTTTCAGGAGCTGCTACCGACAAACCAGCAAAAAAA
>NW_005187575.1:162097-180513 GCF_000239375.1 Pundamilia nyererei | reverse complement strand
TCATGTGGTGCATTTTCCATTGTTATACCTCTCTGACCTGTCTTTCCCATGTGATGTTTTGTGTAATGTATGTATGGTTGGAGGGTAAGATGGTGCCGCTATTGCATGCAATAGGTCAGCAGCCTTATGAAATTTCCCCTTGTGGGACTAATAAAGGTATATCAATTTAATTCAATTCAAAATAAGAGTAACGGGGTTGTGCAGTAGTAAATTGATCACATTTTTAACGTGGATGGATGCAAACTACTTCTTTTTAAAAAAGAATTATCTATTTTTGGACAAAGTGACAAAATACAGGTACAGCATAGCACAGTCTATAGATGACAGATTCATGGCTACTACCTTAAATGATGCCTGGGTGTAGATGTTGTTTCATTTTTTTCCTCTGTCCTGTCTGTCATTCATTCTTGCAGACTCTCATCATGTTCACAGAGGTCCTACTTGCTCTGGTGATTGGTGGACTGATCTACTTCCTGGTTCAGAGGAGTAAGAATCAGGTCCTAACAACAGAGGATGGCTGGTGGGGTTCTGGAGCACCCCGTGATGCTGGGGAGGACGACACTATCCGCTCCTTCAGGGTAACCACCAGCGATCAAGAGCTGGAGGTTAGCTTTCCTCTCAGTTGGTCACACAGGATAGATGGTGCATTTGCTGCTGAGAAATTCCACCTCGCACAAATAGACTTGTACATCTTCTCTTATTTCTTGTCAGGACCTCTACAGGAGGATTGATCTGACTCGTCCTTTTCCCTCACTGGAGGACAGCCAGTTTAATTATGGCTTCAACTCGCAGTACCTGCAGAAGGTGGTGTCTTACTGGAGAAATGAGTTTGACTGGAGGAAGCAGGTCGACAAGCTCAACCAGTACCCTCACTTCAAAACCAAGATTGAGGGTGAGACTAAGCTGCCACATTCATGAAGAAGAATACTGTTGGTTGTCTCTAACCTGTTAAAAATCTGTCCAGGCATTGATATCCATTACCTGCATGTGAAACCCAAAAAGGTGCTAGAAGGGACGAGTGCTGTTCCACTGATTATGGTCCATGGCTGGCCTGGCTCCTTCTATGAGTTCTATGGATTGATCCCTCTGCTCACAGACCTGTCAAACCCACACAACCTCGTGTTTGAGGTGGTGTGTCCCTCCATTCCAGGGTATGGCTTCTCTGAAGCACCACATAAAAAAGGTGAGCCTGGGATTTCTTTACTTTGGCCACATTATCCCATCGTCACTGTTGTAACAGTATCACTAGAGTCTTTTATCATGGTCAAAGACTTTAAAATAACCATATTTGTTGAAGGGGAAATAAAAAAAACTACTTGTATTAACAAGTTGGGTGCAGGGTAGTATTTTTGTTCATTGGTAAACCCTAAGCAGTCACAAAGTGTACAAAGGACATTAAATACACAAAACAGCGTAAATCCAGGTTGACCCTAATAAGCTAAGTAAGAAAGAAGGGACCTTCATCATCTTCCTATCCCAGACCCTGGAGAGGTCGCAGAGTGAAAAAATAAGAAATCAGGCACTTTTTCATATGTGCACACATGCTGCTTCTCCACTGTGTCTCTCAACTGTAGTGGTTGGACTGCAGATGGTGGCAGCAGTACTCGCCAATTTTAGTGTAGTGCCTCATGAACCTCCTGCACAGCTAGATTGGAGTTGCCCTTTAGCTCACAGCTGAGCTCCAGATGTTAAATGTTGCAGTTGGTCTGACTGTAAGGATGAGATCCTCTCTGGAGACGCAGCTGATTCATATCAGTTATCACGATTAGATCAGAGAGACCTGGCCAGTGAGCCAGCTGGTAGAGAAAACAGGGTGGTCAGTGGTTAGCAGCACTAAAATAAATGTTGGAATTCACCATTAGTAAAGTCAGTGTGAAGGAAATGCAAGAATGCTGCGTTTTCTAACACTGCCTCCATGTGAACAGGTTTTGATTCGGTATGCGCGGCTCGTATCTTCCACAAACTGATGAAGCGTCTGGGTTTCCAGCAGTACTACGCTCACGGTGGAGACTGGGGCTGGTTGGTCACCACCAACATGGCTCAGCTGGAACCCAAGTATGTGATACAAGAGCTACACCAAATGTACTGGGTATAAATGACGTCTTATTGAGAAATATTACACCAAATTCTGAGCATGGCGATAGTTTTCTGTAGTATACTTGTTCAAAGAACAGTAGACCTCTGTGAGGCATGCAAACATTTTTGTATTTCTGGACATCTTTTTTGTAAGCAGTTTTTTTTTTTTTTTTTTTTTTGCTTCGCCCCCAGAACTGTCAAAGGCTTGCATTTGAACTTTGCCCCGCCCTCCAAACCAGGGCTGTCCATGGCTTTGTCCATGATGCTTGGCCGGCACTTCCCTAAGCTGTTTGGCTTCACTGACTTTGATATTCAGCGATTATTTCCCTGCATGGAGAAACTGGTGGTAGAATCCATCAAAGAGACTGGCTACATGCATATCCAGGCCACCAAGCCTGACACTGTGGGTAAGAACTTGGAGAAGATGGTTTCAAGCAGCATAACCCAGTTCAAGTCTGACTGGGGAGCTTGGTTGCATTTTCCTTTACTTAATATACTTCTAATCTCCCTTCAAATTATTTTATTTGCTCAAGATTCCTAAAATATTTTGTGTACATTGAATTATATTTTACTTTCTGACCCTTGAGGTCGAGGGCTGAGTGACTCTCCAGTGGGTCTAGCTGCCTACATTCTGGAGAAGTTCTCCACATGGACGAGCCATGACTTCAGGAACCTGGATGACGGAGGACTCACACGGTGAATACAGCAGAATATTAGAATATGTCCCACTAATATTAGTGGAACCCCACCCCAACTGGTGGGAGCAGATGGTTGCCCCTCACCTGAGCCTGGTTGTGCTGGAGTTTTCTTCCTGTTAAAAGGGAGCTTTTCCTTCCCACTGTTGCCAAAGTGCTTGCTCATAGGGGGTCGTCTGATTGTTGGCGTTTTCTCTGTATGTATTATTGTAGGGTCTACCTTACAAAATAAAGCACCTTGAGGCGACTGGTGTTGTGATTTGGTGCTGTATAAATAAAATTGGATTGAAGGTTATAAGAAGTTGTGAACTTGAGTAGTAGCATGCGTATTAGCAGTGCTGTCTATTCTGAAATAGGCTTGTTTCCTTAGTTTTTCAGTTGTCAGTAGTCTTATATCAGTGGGGTCATGTGTTGCAGGAAGTTCTCTCTAGATGACCTGCTGACAAACGTCATGATCTATTGGACCTCTGGCTGCATTATCTCCTCCATGAGGTTCTACAAGGAAAACTTTGGCCAAGGTCTTGATGCTCCACATGCAAAGTAAGTGAGAACATATGCCAAATTCCCATAAAGCACATCAGCAACATCTTATTGGTTGAAAGGTGTTTGTTGTTAACAGTCTTCAACAGCTCTGTGCCACCCAACTTTGTCATTTAAAAACCTAATTTTGAAATATTCAGAATGACTGACTTGTTTAGTAAAATCTAATGCTGATTCACAACTGTCACCGTCTCCTCCCAGGATACCAGTCTATGTCCCCACGGGTTTCGCCTGCTTCCCCAACGAGTTGATGCACACGCCCAGGCTGTGGGTCAAACAGAAGTACCGTAAACTTGTGACCTTTACTCCCATGGACCGCGGTGGTCATTTTGCTGCTATGGAAGAGCCCCAGCTGATGGCAGAGGACATCCAGAAGTTCACAAAGATTGTGGAAGGGAAGGTGAAAGAGTAGAGGGTGGACTGACAAATACAGAAGTATGAATAGACATCAGCTGGGACAAAGTTCTGAGCAGTAAGTGGACATAGTTCATCTAGAATCAGAGTCTAAGCTTTGTATTTCTTATCTGAAGTGGATTCTGTAAGATAGGATAGCTCTCTAAGTGACACTATGATAAAGTCATATGCAGTGTTAATGGTGAAATAATGAGTGGTGACTGAAATTGAAAATTTGTTGAGAGGTTGGGTTACTATGAAAATCACAGCTTGTTTTCAATCTACTGTTTAGAATTTAAGGCTACACCTTTCATTCTTAAACTTGCAGTTTATTTTTATGAAATTTATGGAAAAGTTGGATGTAGTCTCTGGTGAAAACTAGAGCTTAAACCTGCATTCTTGCTAAAGGCCAGCAGGGGGTGGCAAATCTGATTAAAGAAATGATCCTGGTTGTATAGAAGTCTATGGAAAAACTGCACAGCTTGTCACTTGATACATGCACTCAGTAAAAACTTTACTGATAGGCTTTTGGTGTCAACTGAAGGTTTCATGTCTTGTTAAATATAAAATGATAGCATCTTTGCATTCTCTTTGATCTACTTGGAGTAAAGTAGGTAACAAAACAAGGTAAAATCGCACAGCTGCAATAATGATTGTGCAGAGTCTCTCAGTTTCTCAGTCAGATTTACCCTGCCCCATGATGTCTGGTTTAAAAACACCAAGATGGCAATAGTTGCGAGGTTGAAGTCAAGGTTTAAAATAGCTACAAAGTAGTGGGTGATGTGACAGTGGTTGGATCCATCTTTAATGTCTGTGATGTCTCAGTCGTCCAGGTCATCGTAGTCTAAGGAGCTTGGAAAGAAAAGCGTCTTTCTGCAACTTCCCACTCCATGAATCCAGGGGTCCGTTCACTAGTTTCTAACTTCCTTACAGCATTTCTCAGCCTCGTAGTTGTTAGAACAGTTTCTAAGCAGCTGCAGATGGGAGGTTAGGGGGCACATGGTGGGATTGTGTTGACAGCATAAACAAGGTGCCAGGCATTCCTCTGACTGATAGCACAAAACCTCTGCACTTAAGCCACAACAATAATAACACTTGATTGCCTTAAAGCTTCAGGTTATGTTTTAATTTTTTTTTTCAGAGTCATTTAAAACTAACTTGGAAGTTGAAAACCTTTGAAGTCAGACGTCTGTTGAGACATTCCACAACTTCTTACGCAGATGATCCTTTACTGCCTTGGAGTTACTTGCCAGGGTCTGTAACATGCATCAGATTTACATCTTGTGTCAGTTAGCTTTTGATTGGCGGCAGTTTACCCCACCTTGATGTTGGTGCAAGTTAATTTAAAATATATATTTTACTATCATGACTAGAAATTCCTCATTCGAGGCCTAACAATATAGTGACAGTGCTGCAAAACGAGTTAAATCACAATCAGAGCTCCTGATGTCTCTTTAAGAGTTTCCTTGTATATCTGCTGTTGCCTTTAAAAGTCAATAAAGATGTCAAATTCAGAACAGTAAGTTGCAATTTTGTGTATGTTGCCTTTCCAAAATCACCAGACTGACCTCTGACTGCATTTTAAACCCAATAAAACTGACGCTGCTTTAAATTTCTGTATTTCAGTTTCAGTTTTTGACTCTCTGACACAGCTCCACTGCTAAAGACTCATTCTGAGAAGTATGTGTAAACTTTACTGTGTGTTTGCACGTTTCTGAAGTTTCTTCTGTGTAGAAATGTACGAATGCCACAGACCCAAACTGGCTCCCAGTCTGCAGCTCATTTTGCAGTTCTAGGATTCTGTAATTCAGACAATGTTTAAAATGTCCCACATGTCTACACAGTCTGGACGTGTGATAATTCAAGTTGTGGTTGGAAATGGTAGCTAATGGGAGTGTTGGTTACATTACCACTTTGTCCAAAATTAACTTTATTGTAATTGTGCATAAGATTTTATTATTTAACAAGTTGGAGGGCCTTTAAAAAGCTGTTATTCAAGGTGGTCTTTGGTTAAGATGTGAAGCCTGAAAACTGCAACCTGGGATTAAATATTTAACAGTTTGCAAACAAACTCAAAAGTCTGATACCTCCAGATATCAGACTAAATTATATATTTAGTTGTCAACAATGGGAAAACAAGTAGCCCAGATTGTTTTGTTTTATTCCAAATCCGTGCTTTTTGGCTAACACTGAGCTTCATTGTTTGTTGTAATTATAATTGTGTTCTTCAGTAAGCAACCCAAGTCCAAATGTCTTTGGCTCTAGTGGAATGGTTTTTTTTTTCACAAGTCACTCTGACCTCTTCAGAAAATATTTTAATCTTTCTGTGCTGCCAAAAGGTGTTCCTCCAGCCTCTGTGCATGAGTTTGTGTGTTCAGTATATTTCTTTGTATTGAAACGTTTTATCGTAGTTATAGTGTGTTTGTCTGAGGCCTGTATTCACCAGCTTGAGTGAGTTTCAGCAGAAAGCTTTCTAACTTTTCATTTCCATTCACATCATTTTCTAATGTAAAATGATCAGATTATGTAATCCGCTTTCTTAAACAGTCTTTTGTGTTTGTGGGATCTAATAAGTGAGTTATGCAGATGTGCTTGTCCAGCTTTGCATTATTAAAAAGCTTATCCAGTTCTGAGTTTCAGTAATCCAGACGAGGGCTGAAATGCTCCACATGCCTGCTGTGTCTGTTCTTGCTAACCAGCTTGGGTGACCTTTGCTGCGTGTCACGTGCTTCTCTGTGAGAATAAAACCTTTGAGCAAAAAGCCTCGGAGGCAGATTTTGATTTCAGGCTCAGTTCTCCGTTTCTTACATGGAATAGGAAGCTGAGCCTCACTACTAGGGTTGCCCAAGATTTTGGATTTGACAGCTCTGACTACCTTGCTAATCCTAAACACTTGCTGGTGTGATGTACAGCATTAGCTTGCCACAAAATCAGATTCATGACTGTTCAAGTCAAAAGTACTCCAAGGCCATAAATGTATTTCTCACTGCTCCGTTACATCCCATGTCGCGCTGCCCCAGAATTCTGTTTCCAGCTGTTAGCACAGCTTTGAGGTTCCCAAGGCCCCCACAGTGCCCTGGCTCAGGACACCCTCCCAGAGCAATACTCCCCCAGGCCTGACTGCCTGCCTGCCTGGAACTCTTGGCAACCAAGCAGCCATGGGAGGATCAGGATGACCGGGCGGCTGAGATAAGGACCACATGAAGTTCCCCACATTACCTCACCCGATAAGGAAACGAGCAGAGATTCACGGAAAGCCAGAGTGAGAGAGGGATAGAGACAGAGACGGTCAGAGTTGGGTGGATGGTGATTCGCAGAGAAGCAGCCCTTGTTTAAGGGTCTGGGTGGAACTGGTGTCCCACAGAAGTCTCATGAACTCTCCAGAGGAGCTTGGAGCTGCCTGCAGCGGGAAATCATCTCATTAATAACTTCATGAGATCAGATGAGCATTTCTGCTGTTCTTCACTTAACTAGTCACATCTCATATCCAGATTTGACTTCAAAAATGTGCTCACACTAGATGAAGGGATGATCTCAGATTTTGTTTTCTTTTGGGTCCAGCAAAGTACCTAGGAAAAGAAAGTATATCTCATAGCAATCTCCAGCACTGGAAAATAAAGCTTCATCCGTCCAATGAAAACACACTGAATGTAATTTAATTTCTCGAGACTTGAAGGGAATCTACTGCAGCACTTTGGCAGCACTCATGGCAGCGAATCCTCTGGAAGGTCTCATGTTGGTTGCAGAAAACCACCGGCTGGTTTCTGGTTGTGCAGCCGAGCCGCAGAGCCGGCAGCCTCTTTCGTCCCAGAGCCCAACCTCCCCGCATGGACACAAGCTGAGCGTACGCAGCAGTCGGGAGTCCAAGAAGTGGGTGAGTTTGAAATAATGCTCCAGGTTTTTTTTTTCCTCTTCTCAAATTCAAACATGACCCTGATTTTGCAGACAAATTATGCAATGCAGTGATTGATCACTTCCAGCAGCTGGTGGGAGAGTGCAAAACCTTTCTTGCATGATATGAAGAATTTCATGAGAACATCTAAAATATGTGTTTATTTAAAGTAGCCAAATATAGTCAGTATTTTTCTCAGCTGTGGCACAGCCTCATACAATGTGTGGAGGAGCTTCCCTCTTCTGAGGTCTGGTTCAATCAGTTTGTATTAACCGTAGTGACATGGAAACGCAGAGAAACCCAGACAATTAGAGAAGGGCGCTTGGAGAACAAACAAAGTAGTCACTGTGTCACCTTGTTGACTTACATGCGAGCGGCAGCGATCATGTGTGGATGTGTGCTGATGAAATATTTGTGAGCAGACTGCTTGGGTCTGTCCTGCAGGTTGACCTGTTTTCTTCTCCATTAATGCAGAACTTAAAGAGAGAGCAGCAGTGTTTTGTACACTGTCAGAGCAGCAATAATGCAGTCACAAAATCAGAACGCTTTTGTTTCTTTTAGTAATACTTGATAGTCAGTCTGCAGAAATGTCAGGTTCTCGGCGTGCTCTTTGCAGCAGGTACAATCAGTGTGCGGGTCCAGGTCAAACCCCGGTTCTGGTTGTGGGTCCGCGGTCCTGAACAGGGCGCTGAGGGCTCAGCACTCCCCGGAAAACGCAGCCCGAGAGAGGAGCAGAGTACGCAACCTGCGGCAGGCCTTTCACACTCTGCAGGTACAAAACACACACACTTGCCTCAGAGCTGTTACGTTACACTGCACTCTCAGTAGTTCTGCTGTACGCCCGTCTTTGGTGACGGCTGAAAAAGAGGCCGTCACAGCTGCTTCTCCCTTCTTTGCAGGCAGCTCTACCTTCAGTCCCACCTGACACCAAGCTCTCAAAGTTGGATGTTCTGGTTCTGGCTACTAACTACATAGCTCACCTGACAGAGACCCTAGACCAAGGAGGGATGCTAACGGAGCACACGGCCTCAAGGCCGGGTGGATACCTGCATCCTGTTAAGGTTAGAAAGTGACAGCTCACTGCCTTCCATGCTATGCCCATTATTGTCTTACTCACATATATTATACAACTTGAAGACTTGCTAATTGGCCATCACTAGTCAATAATCTGTTCACTGTGCCTGCGCAAAATACTTTTAGCTACAGTCGAGTAAAAGAGGTTTTCACAGGATTCTCTGCAGTTCCTAGATGCACCTTTAGCGCTTGTTAAAAAATTCAGGTGTTTGTTAACACAGTACCACGAAGTAAGAGCTATACTTCAGAATCTCCAGGCATCAGTTAGCATGTTAAATGTTAACGTTTGTCTCCGTAAGACTGAACAAGTGTGGCTTGTTCACACATTGAGTGTAATGAGCTGTTTCAAATATAGAATGTACAAAATTTCAGAATGTGTAGCTGTTCTTAGATTAAGCCTGTGATCAGACATCCAGCATGACTCTGGATAAATGTGTGTCTCTTCTCAGAAATGGCCCATGCGTTCTCTGCTCTACTGTGGGAGTGTGGGAGAGCTGCTGTCAGCCAGTCAGATGACTCCACCTGGACAGGACAGGACACACCCACTGAGCCCTACCTTAGAAGGAGACGATGA
The DNA here is from genome assembly GCF_000239375.1 of Pundamilia nyererei. NCBI lineage: Eukaryota > Metazoa > Chordata > Actinopteri > Cichliformes > Cichlidae > Pundamilia > Pundamilia nyererei. The sequence continues at coordinate 171,269 of NW_005187575.1, read as the reverse complement.
GTGAAAGCCTGTTTTATGCTGTTTTATATCTTTAATCGTAACCAGCTATTGGTAGCAAAGGAGACATCAAAAGACACTCATGTGCAGAGATGGGCAAATTTCAAAGGATGTGGTGCACCGCTGCTGACGTGGGCTTAAAGACGAGCAAGGCAGACATTTTTATGTTACATATAAACAATGATGTTTTTGTCAAATTACTTTTTAAAATCTAAATGCGGAAGTTAAATGAACTTTAATGAACCTGCAGCTAAGTTTTTACTTTCTGGTGTTGGATTTCTTTCTTTTAAATTAAATGTGGTCATGTGTCTTAAACAGAAAATAAAATGTGTTTGTGGAAAAAAAATCATATTCTCCCTGCAAGGAAGAGTCACCTGTTTGCTTTTTTTTTTTCTTTTTAAAAAAAATAAAGTCTACGTTTGTGAGGTTTTCCTACTTTATTATTTGAATGTGTGTGTGTGTGTGTGTGCGTGGGGGGGGGGTCTGATCACTGAGTGTTCATTACAGCAGTGCCACAGAATGTAACCGTTTACTTGCACTAGGACAGCAGCGACTCTTAACGGTTCACGCAGGTTCAATAATGTGTAGCGTAAGACCTCCTATATAACTCATCCCATCCATGCTCGACCTACCCCAGATGATCTCCTTGTAACATAAAAACACAGCGATTGTAATTATCAGAAATCACTCCAGAATAGCTCTGTGGTGTTTTTGAGCCTGTAGAGTTACTGAGCAGTAAAGTGAATATCACTGAAAATGTCCAGAGTGCCACCAGACCCCCACCAGCAGCTTGTTCACCGACCTTCCATCCCTCAACTTTTAAGTTTTAAGAGTTTTTAAGACTGCAGTAAACAGTAACGATGGAAAAGGATCCAGGTTGAATAGAAGTGAAATAAAGTTCTATTTATTATATGTTTTTGCTACAAAAATCACATGAATTCACTTTTATTTCTCCCCACCCCTATCCAGCTGCCCCACCAGTGAGGCCCACCCACAGTCTGATCGACACAGTTGTACAATACTGCAAAGACAAATCCAACAGTCCTCTGTTCATGTGACGAAATGTGACAACTACCAATTACAGTTTCAAATATAAATAAGTTGTTTATGGGAAGCTCCTATTTGGAGACTTTAGCAACTGGTGATCTGTTCAGGTTCATGCACAGCTGGACTTACTTCAAACTAAATCATTCCAGTCTGTTGTAAGCAGTGACAGGTGCACTGGGGTCATCACACAGTTAAAAAAAGACGTTTGGTAAGAGAGAAGCTGATGTCGTATATCTGTTTGCGCCTTGAACCCCCCCAGAAAAAACAAAACAAAACAAATGCAGCTAAAAAAAGGAAGGTGAAATTTCAGAATCGTTTATGGACGTTTTGGATCTTTTACTCTGGAGATTCAGCATCATATACTCTGTGTGCAATTATAATAACTTTATTTCTGACTAAAACCCAATCGTATGATATCCAAAGACATTCTCCCATAAAAAAAAACAACCTCCCCTGACATTAGTGTGCTGTGATTGAACAACGCTTTGAGATAAAAACACTCCCCACTTTTTTCACACTCAAGTCATATTTCACTGACTCATATTTGTGCTGAATGATCACGATGTCATTTTAAAAATAAGAACCTGAACCAGTAAGTCACGTGGATATGTTTGTCGGGTGTAGTACAGATGGGAGACAAGACTAACTGGAAGCGTCTCCCCCTTGAATAAAATGGGCTCAGCTCCAAAAGTAACAGCCCAACGTTCAAGGCTACTTCTATAAATCTGTCTGGGGCTGGCTGGGGGGGGGGGGGTCTCCTCGATTTCCCATGTGTAGCGATGACTAATTTGGAGCTGCCGCATTCTGACTACTACATCAGAGGTTATAGAGGGGCAAGCTGGACTATTTGGTAAAGCAACAACAACGTGAGTCTGTGAGTGTGCAAAAAAGTCAAAAAACAAACTCAAACCCTTGAAATGTTTTATTTAAGTTAGCCTGGAAACAGTGAATAATGACATGCTCATGCTGTTGTAGGAAAGTTTTTCTATCAACCGACATCAACACTTCCTTTTCTCTTTAAAGGACATGGACCACAGCTCTGAAAATGTCAAAAGTCTAATTTTATAAGTTTTTTTTTTTTTAAACCCACTGTTAACTTGTTTGATGCATGATGTAGTTTATTTAATTTTTTTGTAAAAAATAAATAAAGGCTAAAGTTTTTAGCCTTTATTGGTGCAGGATAATAGAAAGAAGAGCGCGAGCTCAAAGGAAGACCAGGGGAAGACACACAGCAAGTGAGCCTCTGCATTAGCCTTACAACCTGTGGCTCAACCCAGTGAGTTGAACCAAGACCTCCACAATGTCATTTCCACCTGAACTTCTTCAACTACTTTCAGGATTTTCACTTCCACTGACCACATCCAAAGTGACCCAACAACATATATCAGTGCTTGCACTTAAATGTCATCTATTTCAGAATGTATATTTTAACCACTGCTTCATTCAATTCAATTCAATTTTATTTATACAGCGCCAAATCACAACAACAGTTGCCTCGAGGCACTTTATACTGTAAGGTATACCCCACAATAATACATGCAGAGAAAAACCCAACAATCACATAACCCCCTATAAGCAAGCACATTGGCGACAGTGGGGAGGAAAAACTCCCTTTTAACAATAAGAATTCTCCGACAGAACCAGGCTCAGGGAGGGGCGGCCATCTGCGGTGACCGGTTCATAACTTCTAAAGTTTCCTAAATGCAGTCTGTTCTAGTTGTTGTTACTCCACCGTGATGGAGGTGTTGTGTTCTAAGCTTGCCTGTCCATAAATATCTTGAGAGAAGTTCTTCACAAAAGTTAAGGGGAAATGTACCAGTTTGCCACCCTTTCTTTCACCAACACCCTGTAAATGTTTGGACATGTAGTAAATAACTTGCTGTAGTTTAAAAAATAAAAAATAAAAAATTGTAATATGTGCAGAAGACTATTTGGCATTATCCCTCAGAAATAAGCAAGGCCTTCCCTGAAAAAACAGCATTTCATTATTATTGAGGCCTTCACAGATGAGCAAGTTACCAGAACCATATGCACTAATAACCCCCATAAAACCATAGGCTTTGAACTGTGCCCTGGCAACGAGCTGGGTGGTCTTTCTCCCCTCTAGCCCGAAGGACATGCCCATTATTTCCAAAGATGAACTCAGAGTGTAGCTGGTTAGCCCAGAGGACAGTTTTCCTACATCTCTTCAGTCCATTCATCCCTGGCTTTGGGCCTTTTGCAGTGTGTACAAGAAATTGCCTCTGTAATTTGATTCTTTTTTAGACTACGTGCTGTAGATGATGGCGTCCACAGATTGTTTGCTACATTATTATTAAAAAAGGTGAGATGTTCCAACTGCTGTCTTGTTTTTTGCCATCTCTGTCTGACCATTTTAAAAATGTGTTGCTGTTATCAATATCAGAATGAGCGTCAAACTCATAATTAGATTTTTTGGTTTTACAATATTTTCTCTTAAGTATGGACAGATGGGGCTAAAATAATTTTATTGGATTCTGTTCATTTATTATGTGTGAGTTTAGATGGTGTCCCATCTCTTCTGATGGTGGTTTTATCTTAGGTGTACTGATGGAACAACTCCATGTACAGGCCAGTGAGAGTCCTTAAAGTACACTCTGTATGTGTGTGTGTGTGTTTGTCCATGCTTCCTTCTAAAGACAGCTATTTATGCCTTTGGAAGAGCTTCAACAAAGTGTGTATCCAAAGTGTCTACCCCCTCACCGCCTCATGCTGGGAGATAATAGACATATTTTTACTATCTTGTGCTCATTATGGCCGGTACATGCTGATTACGGGCTCGATTTATGAAGCTCTGAGGCCACACTCCCCTTTACTTTGGCTGGACCTCTGCTGGAACTGTATGGAAGTCCAGGGAGATCACAATGAGCAGGAGGAGGAAGAAGATGAGTGGAGAGGAGGATGATGGAGTAGAAGGGAGGGTAGAGGAGAAGAGTGTGAGAGTAGAGAGAGTGGGATAAAAGATAAATACAGAACAAGAACAAAGGACAGGAGAAGAGAGCAAAAAAAATGGATAGGAAATAATAAGACAGGGAGATTTGGGGGGGGGGGTAGTAGAAGAAAAGCATGATGCTCTGCAATTATTCTTTTTTGCTTCAGCGTCTGCTTCTGGATCACATTTGATCAGTCTCAGATAACACAATGCTCAACTCAAAGTTATGCTTACAATTGAGCATAAGTGAATTATCACCAAGCTAAACTTGCAGGATTAATCCTGGATACATGATCTAATAATTAACAGGACATCTTTCATTCTCTTTAATTTTATATTTAGCTGTGCTTTTAACTTCCGCAGAGTTTTTCTGCGCTCAAACCAGCGTTCCTCCCTGTCCAGGATGTTACATCCTCATCACTGAAAGAGTGTCGACTGGCCTGTAGGTGTGAATAGACTGCAGAGTCCTGGCCTGAGGAGGTAGCTCTTCTGTGCTGTGCCATCCGCTTCGCCAGAGGTTGTTTGGTTTCCCTGATGTATGAATCCTGGCAATCCTCCTGGCACTTAACAGCGTACACTATGTTACTCTGTTTGTGTCGAGGGACCCGATCCTTGGGGTGGACCAATTTTTGGCGCAACGTGTTTTGGGGTTTAACAGCCACTGAGATGTGGTGTTTGGAAAAAATGCATCTCAACTGTTCCGATACTCCTGACACGTACGGGATCACTACAGGTTTTCGCTTAGTCAGCGCTTGTCCTTCTCTCCTGGATCGGCTGGAGCTTTCTTTTGGAGCCTTCCCAGCTTTGACAAAAGTCCAGCTGGGATAACCACATTTACTCAGGGCCTTCTTGATGTGCTGTTCTTCTGCTTCCCTGGCCGCTGTGTCTGTGGGGATGGTGTTCGCTCTATGTTGTAGCGTCCTGATGACACCCAGTTTATGCTCCAGTGGATGATGAGAGTCAGACCTTAAATACTGATCCGTATGCGTAGGTTTCCAGTACACATCAACTTTTAAATGTCCCCCATTACTGATGGAAATCTCACAGTCTAAAAAGGCTAACCTGCCACTTTTCATATCCTCCCTGGTGAATTTGATGTGTTGATCCACCGAGTTAATGTGATCCGTGAATTGTGGTACGTCGTGAGATTTGATTTTCACCCAGGTGTCATCCACATACCTGAACCAGTGACTTGGTGGTTTTCCAGGGTAGGACAACAGAACCCTTTTTTCCACTTCTTCCATGTACAAATTGGCCACGATGGGTGAAACTGGGGAACCCATGGCACACCCATGTTTCTGCCTGTAGTACTGACCCCTGTTTGTGAAGTAGGTTGAACGAAGACACAGTTCCACAAGCAAACACACTTAGTCGATGCTGAGAGTGGTCCTGTTGCTGAGGATGGGGTCATCCTGTAATCTCTTACGAACTACCTCCAACACTTCCGTGACTGGGATGCAAGTGAAGAGAGATGTAACGGCGTACGAAACAATTGTTTCATTTGCCTCCGTAATGACATCTCTCACCTTCTCAATGAAATCCAGGGTGTTTGATGTATTTTCATGTACTTTCATGTTTATGTATCTTCAGTAAACCATACAGACTTGGTGTAGATTCCCCTGGGTATAGCCTGTGGTACGAGGTCCGGTCAATAGCATTGTCTCGTTCTAACTGTTTCAGACAATATATCACCCTCTTCCTGTAACCACTTCCTGGGTATTGTTTCAGGGGGTCATAAGTATTTTCATCACTGAGCAGTGACAACATTTTCTCATGATAGTCTTTCTGGTTTAGCAATACTGTGCACCCACCCTTGTCTGTCGGAAGGATGATAATGTTGTTGTTATTACTAAGTGATGTGAGTGTCTTCCTCTTCTCCATGCTGATGTTGGATGCTGGGGGCTTTGCATTGCTGAGACAGGCCAAAACCTTTGTCCGTAGTTGCTCTGCTTCCACTTCTGCAATATTGTTGTTTCAAATTGCTGTTTCTGTGGCTGTGATCAGTTCCACTAGCGGGATTTGTCTTGGCGTGACAGCAAAATTCAGCCCTTTAGCAAGGATGTTTTTCTCTGTTTGGGTGAGCTGTCTGTCAGACAAATTCTTCACCCACTTGTTCACATCCTCGGTGTCGCATCCTTCTCTCTTCTGGCCATTGAGGACACTCTCTGTATTTTGCTGTGGTTCCTGACGTACAACAAGTAAGTCAAACTTCCTTTGTTGCCTGGTTTTAGACTTTTTGTGCTGTGCTAGACGAGCCTTCTCAGTGAAATCAAACACCTTTTTAAGAGTACTTTCATCTAGAAGAATCGTAAGTCTTTGTCAGATCCACTCCTCGTGAGATTAAGCAGCTGGTGCTGTGCCCTCTGGAGGATTTTTGTTGCCCGGAAGCCTTTAACTGAAGAGCTCATTTGCAGACTTTTAGGAGTAATCCTGTATTGTCTGCATCTGAGGCTGAATCTCAGGTGGTTTCTGCAATCCACATTCTTACATGCTGTTTGCTCATACTGACGTACAAGCTTTAGGCAGTCCTTGCCAAAGTGGGTTAAAATGTCTTGATGCATTCTCAATCATCCAGGTAAGTAAATCTCCAAAAGATGATTCTGTTCGTCTGGACGTTTTCAGGGGGAGAAACGCTTCGTCACTCATTCAAGTGACTTCTTCAGTCTCAGCTGACACTTATGGCCATTGATCAGTGGTCTTTGGTCAGTGGTTGTTGATCAATGATCGTGAGAATTTGCATAATCATGTTGAAGGAACTGACCTCCCAGCCCATTGTTCTTTCAGTGGGCTGGTTTCAGTCATTATGCAAATGTACTGTTTATAAGATTGGCAAAACCTGCAGTCAGCTGAGGTTGAAGAAGTCACTTGGATGAGTGACGAAACATTTCTCCTACTGAAAACGCTACGTCCAGATGAACAGAATCAACTTTTGGAGATGATTCACCTCAGGATCTTCTTGATGCATTCTCAGTTTTTAAGGATAAGCTTAACATGTCTGTCAGTGCTGTTTTTTTCTAGCCACGTACATAAAATGCGATTAGTCAGGATACAGATGTCCTCCCCAGCCACTATACTGAAATGCAGTGGGGGAGCACATCAGCTTCCACAAACTGCAAACTGGGTTTTTTCTACCAAATAACCTCCCAAATTACAGACTGTACCTTTAAGCTGAAAGGCTCAGTAAGGCATGTCAGTAAGTACTGAGAGTATAAGCCTTATCAAACTAAGAGCTGCAGCTAAACTTTATGACTTAATGAGGCTTAATATCAGCTGAGATAATGAGATCCAGAAAAACGCCTATCACATAGCAATACTTAGACCAGCCGTCCCCAACCCCCGGGCCTCGGACCGGTACCGGTCCGTGAGTCGTTTGGTACCGGGCCGCGAGAGTTGAGGCTCAGGTGTGAAATGTATGGTTTTCAGGGTTTTTATCGGTTTTCAGCGTTATTTTGTTATCGTTTTTATCGTTAACTCTGTTTTCCTGGGTCTTTTCACATGTGTTATGAATAAATCTTCTTTTTTTCGGTACCGGTACTAGTTTTATTTTGCTGTATTTATCCGCGACACCTTAATAAAGGCCGGTCCATGAAAATATTGTCGGGCATAAACCGGTCTGTGGCGCAAAAAAGGTTGGAGACCGCTGACTTAGACCATGTAATAACCAACTAAGCCAACACCAGACAACTTAGTAAACCATGAGTCGAAAGCAGGCCAAAACACCAAGCTTACTCGCATTACACAATAATTTTAGCCAACTACATACAAGCTGCTCTGAACAGAAAGTGTGCCCTGTTCATACTTTGTGTAAGGAGAGTCCTGTGTGTCAGTGTGCCAAGAGACTTTTTTATTGTTGTTTGATGAATCCACACACCAGCAAAGATATGGCATCTTGGAAGAGTTTCCTGGAAACTGCTGAACTAAAAGAGGCATGCAGCTGCAGAACAACAGGCTATATTTCTTTGTGCCCAGTCTGAGAGCTGGAGCTGTAAATTAAAGCTTTTGTTTTTATGTGCAGCCAGTTCCATACCCAAAGGCTGTATCTGTATGTAATTTTCATTTCTTTCATACTCAACGCAAATTGTCATGTTCAGATCTATGAAACAGAACATATGTGCAAAGTTTAGAGATTTCATAATTTTGTTTCACTCAATGTTATAAATGTTCTTTTCAAGATATATTTATTGAGCAGTTCACGTTTGTATGACAATGGAATTTACAGAATCAGATAGTAGCTCTGTTATTTTGTATATTTTGTACATTAAGATTACATAGCAAAACAAAATATAACAAAACATGACTTAATATGATACAATACCCTCCCACGCGCCCACAACCCCAGTCCCAGTCCCAGCTAGTTTGTCATAATGAGAAGCCAAAAAACTATAACATGGTTATAGCTGCAGAAATGTAGAGGTGCTCAAATTTTACTGAAAGAGGAGAATCTGTCAGAAAGAGTATCTCATATTTGTTCCACATGTAATGTATTTGCAAGGTCATTAAGCCAGAGCTTTAAAGAGGGTGCATCTCTCTTCTTCCAGTGAGTGAGAATAAGTTTCTTTCCGAAGAATTTGAGACATTGAATCAAAGATGTCGACTCAATATTTTTTAACCTTGGGACAAAAAACAAAACTGTGGCAACATATCTTCAGTTGGGGAGCATTTCTCGCAGATAGGTTACATAAAATATACCCTGAAGGTCTCTCCTTTCTCTTGAAAAGTGTAGACGATGTAGAGCTTTAAATGGAATCAAAGCTCTACATCGTCTACACGATGCATTGCATGCATTGTAGGAGCATTTATGGATATTCTGCAAACCTTCTTCCTCTTGAATGTCTGTGGTTGCGATATCTTCCAGATCCCTCAGGTCATCTGGATCCGGTCTTTTATCAGTTCCCAGAGTCAGAACCAGACACGGAGAAGCTGCATTCAGCTTTTATGCTCCTTATATCTGGAACAAACTCCCAGAAAGCCTCAGATCAGCTGAAACACTCAGTTTATTTAAATCCAGGTTGAAGACTCACCTGTTCTCAGCTGCATTTGAATAAAACACCAAATCCACAATTTTAAGCTTAAATTTCAAAACTTACACTAACTACTGATCTTATCTATTTCTGATTTTATCTGTTTTGATTTTATCTGTTTTGATTTTATATACTGTTTTGTTTGTTTGTTAAGCTT